>NC_092691.1:5350746-5540746 GCF_964275005.1 Diadema setosum | reverse complement strand
GTCATGAACCGTCGCGGCGATAGCTTCTCGCGATAGCAATACATCGCGCAAAACGTCGAGGGGGGGGCCTCGGAGGCCCCCCCCCGGCCTAGTTAGGGTTAAAGCTTCATCGAAATAGTATGCCAAGATAACATTTTGGAAATGTACATTGACAGATCCCTGCTTCCAGAAAGAGTTTCACTCACCTGGAAGAGATGTATAAAGTATGACATGGCATCATAATGCTTTCCAACAATGTATACACCCAATTTAATCTTTACAAACTGCTCAGTCACAAGTTTTTTAAATTTTCAACATGAGAAAAAACATTTTTTTTTTTTAAATAAAGAAAGCAAAAACACGAAGATCATGCGGGGATAAGAACTTAACAGAAATCTAGAGCATATTTGCCACATCATGTATTTAGATTGGTGAATCTAAAAGAATGTAATAAAACATTACTATCCGAGATAATATGTCCCCCACTGCCAACCACCATGTCCTAGATGGCAACCCGGTAATACTCTGGTATCATATACATATTCCACAATGTGCAATGTTAATTTTTTGTGTGTGAAAATGTACACATTACAAATAGTGAGTGACTAATACAAATAGTCTAGAAAAAAAAAATGTACACATATTAACATATTCTCCCATCTCAAACTCAAAATGAGATCTTCATATAAAATGGGCAGTATTAGACCATGATGTCCAAGATACTAGATTCTGCAGTTTGGTGCTGCATTTTTTTTTTTTTTAAATCATGACCCTCACTTTCTCATGAGGGTATTAGCAGCAAACACAAATGCTTCATTTTGAATCTATTTTTTTGTTACAAATGATTTCTGTTTTGGTTGCAAAAATTCATAACTGTCTACACTCAAAATTCATAAGTGATTCTTGAAATTAACTGCTAAATTCACATCTGATTCTTGAAGTGGAAACACATCTTCTAGGAGATGGAAGGTCCCGTTTTTCTGTCAAAAATAACATTTCTGAATTTTTTTCTCTGATCTTACGCAGAACTGATAACTTTACCTACTCCCGTCTAAGCTTTCTCTAATATCTGACATGCATTGAAATTCACACGTGCTAATTTTATGCTGACAAATGACAATTTCTGCAGATTTTCCCACAAATTGGATGTTCACAGAGTCCTAAGTTTCTCTTTATCGCTGAAAAAGAGAATGCTAATTTGCCTTACAGGAGGCAATATTTTGGTATGATTTCAATGCTGCTAATTGTAGTCAGCATGAAAACTTAAAAATTAAAAACAGCAACAACAATATCATCATGAAATACACATGTATTATCTCATAAACTATAATGAAGTTTCAAACTGAAAAAGAAAAATGATGATGTTTTCTTCTTTCCTGTAAACTTGGAAATGCCCAGTGAAGACTGCATATTGCCAAAGAACACACAAAAAAAGAGAAAAAGAAAGGTAAAGCCACAGCAATCACTTTGGCTACTCTCCACCAATCAGATAAAGCATTGTAGAAGACAGTGAAGTCAGCTTGTTAGTTTATGATCTGGTTCAGCAATCATAACTGTAAGACAATATGTCTTAATTCTGATTTCTAAGACACATCCTGATCACTATTTTCTGTCTTTGGATACTCTCTCAAGTGTCTGAAATATCCAAAAATATTTTCAAGGTTTAATATGAGATAATGAGAATGATATGGAACTGGCAGTTTGTGCACCCAAACACTGTAGATTGGCAACACACAGCATCCCAAAAGCACCACACAAAATGCAGAGACTCCAACCCAAAGCACCTTCTGATCTGGAGATTCTCCCGCCTGAAATCCCTAGCAAACGGGAGACTCCAAGTTGATGTGTACGAAGTGCAAAGTTCCTAGGGTTCTAGATGCTCTCTGGTGCTATCTAAGGCTATTTTTTCAACATACAATAGCAATAAGTAAGAAATCCTTTCCAACAGGAGTTACAGAGCCAGGGCGGGAGAAATTAAATCTCAAACGGGAGAACGGGAGATTTTGCAAAAATGGGTTTTCGGCGGGAGATCTCCCGTCGAAAACGGGAGAGTTGGAGTCTCTGAAAATGGCTGACCAACTTGGCATGTAGCCTTTTGTCAAGGCCCTCTTGCTGTGTGGTGTTGAGAACCCAGTTGTGAGTGGTGTTGCACGAGGCCCTTGCCTCAGCTGGGCTCACTTCACTCGCCCGTTACAGCGAGAGGGCCTTGACAAAAGGCTACTTGGCATGTAGCACAGTGAGCAGTGAACAGACACAAACACACACACATACCACACCAAAACTGTTCACAGACATAATTATAGTAACAACACACTGCAGTCCACAGCAAAATGCCAATGGATGATTAACTCACAATGAAGCACAGCGTAAACACACACACACACACGCATACTGTAAACACTCACATGCACACGCACTTTAACTTGTTCCTTTTATAGATACTAGGTTCTCATGATGCCAACTGATACATGGGAACCTGGTATACCAGGTTCGCAAAACATAGACAAAATTGCCTGCATTCTTGGCCTAAATTCTTGTAAATTTGTGTTACGCTGGACAGGAAAAATGGCTTTGCTGGATAGATTAGAGTCTCTTCTATCAATATCTGTTCTCCTTCTGTATGAAAAACTATGCATATCATTGCTTAATTCACCTACAGCTGTATTTCCCCCATCAAGTGTGGGTTTGTTTTGCTACAAAGCTTGTATGAAGATGTACATATATAGCGATCAAGGCTGAGCTCAGTAGATTTTGATTTTTCAGTGACCACATTCAGGTGTCTCTTTATGTATAACAAAAAGAGTTTGTCAGCCCATTAGTGCATGCTTTGCAGCCAATCAATACTTTCATCGAACAATGGCAAATATAGTTGGCCATGGAAAGGGGAGACATGTACTGCTTGACTGCTTTTGCACAGTTAGATTACTACCCTGTCTGTTGTTTGTCGACTTGCAAAAAGAATTTTGCTTGGGAGCGTTGAAGGCTCTCGGAAAACTGTGGGAGGACCGAGCTAAAAATTCCAATTCTCTGCACGGGAGCATGCCTGTATTTACTCTACTCGTCATTACCACCGCTGACCTGTTTCTGTAAAATGTTAATGCCATCTTGAGACTGGGACAAAAAGGGTTAAACCACAAGCCTGGTACACTACTGCAGCCCCTCTGCAGAATGTCTATCAGTTCAGAAATCCCAGTATCAGCTCATTACAGTCTCTCAGGAGATGAACCCCTGGAGCTGCTGCCGAACCTCCACGTCCACAGAGTCCATGATCTGCTGGAATGCCGCGGGGCCGTGGAGCCGCTCACACTTGGCGAGCTGAAACTTGACGTAGTCGGGGAAAGACGTGTTGTGCACAGGATCCTGCTTGGAAAGCTGCGGGGGGTATTAAACCACAGAGCAAGAAAAAAGGTATCAAAATCTCAACACTTATAATGTCATAATCACTTTTCTTTTCAGACTTCTTGGTACGGTTGTCTCAGGACTGCACATGACACTTTTCATCTGGAGGTACAGGGTCCATTTCGCACCATGACACTAATTGACCTTGCACATAATATTCTGTCCCTATGATGTATAACACAGACTGGATATCTAAATCTACAGAAGAATACACCAGAGTACCCTGTACCAAAGCTGGACATCCATCATTATTACAACTGAATTTAGTATGTGTTCCTAGTGACTGCAAGTCTGGCTAAAATGCTTCCCAGGGAGTGAAACGTATGCACTGTGGGTGTGGGTTAGATTCCAGTAACAAGAATTATAGTATAACATGCTGCCAAGTGCTCTGCGAACAGTGATAAGGTGATAAGTTCTTTATCTGCAGGGTACCTTTGGGCAACAACTTTAGTTTTGCTATATGATGGGTACACTACTCATAAGGATATAGCACAACTTATTTTTACTGAAAATTTCCTAGACTAAAAAAAAAGAAGAAAACATTTAGCAATTTTTTTTTTTTTTTTTTGAGGTTGACATTTTGGAAAGATAAATCACTCCAGGCAATGGATGTAACAAAAAGTAAATTTATTGCTGGTCCCTCCAGTACACCAAGTCCCAATCAAAAAGCATGCATGTGTGATAGTATTGCTAGTCTATACAATTGTATGTACTGTATGTGCATTTGGTCAGCTGATGCTTCATTATTATTGATACAGTGGACCCAATAAAGTTAGAAACAACAAGCAATGAATGTACTGTACACATAATATATACAAAGATAACAATGAAGTCACAGACGGAAGTTATACACTCAGTGTAGTCTCTACAAATTCTGTAGACTGTTGATTATTTCTTGGTTTTCTCTCCACAGAAATCATAGCCACGCCATAGCTATTTTGCAAGCAAGTGTTTTTAAAGAAGACTAACAAAGGTTATTCCTTGCATGGCGGTTCCGCTCCAAAAAAAGAAAGAAAGAGGATGATACTTATCAACATTATCAGGAAGGGGGACTCACCCGTCTCTGTCGCTTTTCGTGGAGTGTCTCATACTCGTCCTCCTGATCCTCTTCCTCCGACTCATCGCTCATCACTAAATAACTTCAGAGGATGACAAAAAATAGAAATCATCAAAGTCACATCACAACTTGCAAATATGACAGGAGTAAAGTCACTAAGACAGTAAGAGCATATCTGTTCATTTGTAGAACATATATCTAAAATATAAATTTATGGATTTCATGCTCTTTTACAGAACATTTCCACAACTTCAGGCCTGCATTACATAGCATGTGTTCTCCAAAAGCTCACATGAAAGGGACATTTCTACCAATCTCTCACAAATACAATGTATATGCAGTTTCCTTCAAAAACACCACAAGTCATCAAGGTACAATGAAGTTCTCAAAGGTGGTACAGATACGTAAATGGCTGATGCACAGACACCCAGCCTCAGATACAATGCCTCTTCAACAAACTTCTGCAAGGGCATAAAGGCTCATGGGACAAAGGCCAAAAATGCATGAAACAACAACAACAACAAGAGTCCAGACATAGATGTCACAGGTAGTGTTGCACTGTAATCAAAGCATTGTCTTCTCTTACTTTTTTCCATTCATGATTTTTGGTACATCAGTTTATAATCATTGTCATGTTGTTTTCAGCTTTCTGTAGTTAGAAAGTTTCATTGCTTCACATTTCTATAGTCCCTTCTTCCTTAGATTGATCACAGCGAAGTTTAGCACTGTTTTCTGTCATAATTTTCAAGGCAGCTTAGGGCTTTCCCTCTCTACTTGAACTTCCCCTTCTCTCCTTGATCAGTTTTTCCTTCATGCCATCTCCATCTTAGAGGAATTCCCTCACATCGCTACATCACTAGCACATCATAAACAAAAGACAAGAAGAGAATTCAAAGAGAAGCTCCCTTTATTTGCTGGTCATTCTCAAACAAAAATACATTTGTTTTTCTTGTACTCATTTCCTAGTGGTTTTAAGGAGTCTTTCCTCTTTACTTGAACTTTCCTTTCTTCAATTCATCAGTCCTTCCATCACAACATCTTCATCTAAGGGGATCTCCTCACAGGGCTTGCATCACTAGAAGATCATAAACAAAAGACAAAAAGAAAATTCCAAGAGGAGCTCACTCTACTTGCTGGTCGTTCTCCTCGCGGCAGACATCGTGAAGGACCTCTACGACCACGTACATCATGTCGGGAAGTCTCTCTGTCACCACTGGAGAGTTACTGGTCAGCAGCGAGGCAAAGGCCAGCCCGGTCAACTTTCGCCGCTCGGCCTGGGTCAGCTGGTCAGTGCGGTCCACCCAGGTTTGAATCAAGGCAGTCAATACTTCCTCGGCCTGCATCCCATGGCAGAAATGAATGCATGATCATCTCGTACACATCATACAATCAACATCTTACCCCACTGAGGACGGACTGATTTTGCTACAACACGCATTTCCCATAGACACCTGCCCAAGTATACTCGGGACTCGTCCTCAACGGGGCAAGACATGAATTGGCTGGTATAGGTCAAATAATGCAACACTGATCCCGTAAATATGTTCTGATTCTACAGAAAATCGGAATTCTAGCATCTCTCTGCAACAGCTATTGACAGATGCTACAACTACCAGTTTTTAAAATTCTCATGATATCTCAAAGTTCACGAGTGCTTATGATCACTGATGACAAGATTGAAACAAACAGCATCATCAAAATAATGAGTACAGAGTAATGAATTGCAACCCTAATGAGAAGCTTAAATCTTGTAAGAAAATCAACAAAAGCTGTCCGCTGATCCCATTACTGTTAAAGTCAAGACTATCATGGACAACAACATAATTTTGATTGATTGGTCTTGTAAGGGCTGAAGAAAGTTTAGGTGTGACTATAAGGTCTTTCTTGTAATGAATAATTTGATTAATCACAGTGAGATTAAATAAAATATGTACACTAAAATTATCACTAAATAGTATTTTATTGAGATATTCATGTCTCGCAGTCATAAGACTGAATTGCACATTCCCAAAGAATCACATCATAAAAGTGACAATGATTACAAAACAAATGTGACCTGCTGCAAGAAAAGGATCCGAAAGTCGGGGGAGGACAACTTTCTGAAAATGACATGATATTGTTCCCTTACTCTTTTTCTCCTTCAATTTCATTTATAACACAACTCATAAAAGCAGGTGGTTGCGGAGATGTACATGATTTTGTTAGCGCATATCGAGGGGTTTAGGAAATCAGCGTTTCAAGAAAACCGCCTTCAAAGTTTTCCTTCTGACACAATCATGATCAAGGGGAGGCAAACAGATTTCACCTCTTGACAATAGAAGGTATGCTCCTAGCAACCTCCGCGATGTTCATTCATTTCAAAACACCTTTATTATCTTCACTGTGGCAGTTTTGCAAGATTTACAAGGTATTATTTCAGACACTTACAGTGCTATTGTATTCTTTTGCTACAATGTCCAGCAGCTGGAAGAAATACTGTTGGTCTCTTATGATGATCCGACTGAGAAGAGACAAGTACATCGTCATCAGCACGGGGTAATTCTGATCACAGGAAAAGGATGGTTGTAAAGTAGTCAGTAGTTATTGTGTTGATGATGCTGTGAGTATACAGTGCACATACAGCTAGCAACAGCATTGTTCCAACATTATTCAGAAGACCTGTATCTGTTGCACACTGCCAAAACAGTAACAAATGTCACAACCTCGATGAAATTACTCTACCAACCAGATGCATATCGTCGCTGGGGTGACAAGACCTTGAACCTCAAATTGTGATGAAAATGACCGTTTTGGATTGATGGTCGTATAATCAGTTAAGTGATGTCCTGTCCAAATCCTAGCGGTCTTACTCCAAAAATTAAGCCACCACAGCATGTCAGAGGAAAGGCTATCCCATTTGGTATAGTAGTTTTGGCGGCCATGTTTTTTTTTGCTCTCCTGAATATTTGACATTTAGTAGATACAAGGTCTTGTGGCCCCAGCGACGATATGGCTATCATGCTAGAGCACTCCTATTGCCTATGTGCAACCAATCAACAATGTTCCTAGGTTGGAAAAGTAACCCCACCAAATAAACTTTCTCTTATATGAAATCAAGAATAATGATCACACTTTAATTGACACACTGACAGAATTAAAATTCTGCCAATATGATCACACCACATCACTGTGTCATGTGAAAGTAATTAATAGAACCATAAAGTCAAAGAATGAATTTAGATTTCATGAATACATGCTTCAAATTTTTTTTACTAAAGGGGAAAGGGATCTACAGTAGAATTTAATGCATCTTAGGCAAAACAGATCTAACTCTTAATTACTGCTGTTCACAACCAAACAAAAGGAAGTACATAATATGTACACACTTAGCTAAGAACACAAACTACTGGACATTTATTGACTGATAGGTAATGCATCACATTGATGTTGATTACAGGGAACAACAATTACACAAAACATGGACTTACATCCTTGTTGACGACTTGGTCAAAGACCGTCGGTAGATAGGACTCAAATAGCCGAGGTCCTTCCACTGGAAATACTTTGAAGATGGTTTCTATTGTCTGAAAATTTAATAGTGAAATCAGGAGAAATTTCACAGCTTTATTCTTGTACTTCATTCAGTGTGCAGTATTATATATGCGGGTACAGTAAATATGAAAAGACAGATAGCTCTGTAAAAGTTAATCAGAGCATGCTCTACAAGTGCACTTCTATGAAAAAACAATACTGATTTCATGAATTAGACATAGTTTACACACAAAATGACCTAACTTGGAGATGGGAAATACATTGGACACTGTAAATCGCAGCATGGGATCCCTTTCCAGTATCAAATACACACTGTTTTTAGATCTACTGTATATGCCGCACATTTAACGAGGTTTTTATTTTCGCAAAGTTTGCGAGTCAGGTGCTTTTTCAACTTAAAAACATACAGAAATATTATCTGTGATTCCTACACAAATGAGACGTGTACACATACACTTCTTTGTTCAGTACTGGCACTCCACAATTGCAAATTTAACCACTCGCAAAATTGTCGGGAAGTCCAGATTAAAAAAAAAAAAATTAGACTAATTGCAAAATATATGGTGCATACAGTATACATTACAATTGCAATTATCGGTACCACATTAAATAAACAAAGCAATTTTCTAATTAACATTCAGAATGTATACATATAAAGAAATAATGCAAAAAAAAACAAAAGTATAATAAACTCTTTCCATCTTCAAAGATGCCTTCACAGAGATCACCAGAGAAGTACAAAGTATGCACATGGGTTATTTTCTAATGACCACTGAACATCAAGAGTTGTCATAGGACGTACCTTCAGGACAAGAACTATCCCTTCCGTCCGGAGGTCAGTAAGCATGCTGGTCAGGCTGGTGGCAACTTGCTGACCATACATCTGGAAGAGTGAATAAGTACATCAAGACCACATGGTTGGAGGA
Organism: Diadema setosum; assembly: GCF_964275005.1. Taxonomy (NCBI): domain Eukaryota; kingdom Metazoa; phylum Echinodermata; class Echinoidea; order Diadematoida; family Diadematidae; genus Diadema; species Diadema setosum. The sequence continues at coordinate 5,531,854 of NC_092691.1, read as the reverse complement.
CATGATTTCATAAACCCTAGGGTACATTTTTTCCCCTTTTTTTTTTACACAAATGAGTGAAATTTCTTTCTTTTCATTTTTAAATCTACAGGATTGTTTGGAGCAACAACAGCAACAACAAAAAAATGCAATAGTACCCGGCAAGTCTATATTGCAGTATGATTACACTGATTACAATATATATCATTTACAGATTTACACTTGATTGCCAAGTGATAGATCACATAGCGCTCTGCTCACAGGTGGTGATGATAGTCCGACGGCCGTACAATCAAACAGCTTGGGTTCAATTTCCATCTCGTCAAGCTGAGCTATGTTGTAGGTAATCATGCCATCCCCTATATGAAGAGGCGTTTTAAACACTCTGTCCTTCAGATAGAGCATTAAACGGAGGATCTGTGTGCCAGGGATTCCATGACTCACACACACACGAAAAAAAAAAGATCTAAATTTTGTTCATTCGTTGCAAAGAGCAGGATGCTAACCTGGTGAAGTGGTCCACCCCACATACCAATGAAAGAAAACAGGTGAATAATACCAACCCCTCGTAGTTCACTCCAGGTGACAGCAAGAGTCAGCACATGACTATAACCCAGGCATATCATGTCATATGAATACAAATATGAATACAAAGGAAGATGGGGAGTATCGGGAGGAGGAAGAGGAGGAGGAGGAGGAGGAGAAGAGCTGCTCAAGAGCATCTGAGACATTTAAAGGTGAAGGGTGACTAGTCGATGACACAAGGCACAGGTTTAGTGGGCAAAAGGTCAAAGGTCATACAGTTCAAAGATGTTGTATTGTCAAAGGGTGTGAGGTTAAATTGCAGATACACACCTGCATAAATTGCTCCTTGCCGAGGACCACATAGCTACTAATGATGAGAAGACACGTCCTAAGGTTCTCTGTGGCTATCTCTGAAAAGTGAGGTTTGCATTGGTAAAACAACATGAACAAAATGAAGAGTTTGGTCGCAAAACGGTTTAGGCAACCTTTTTAAACATTTAAAAGTAAGTTCATCATCAGGTACAGCAAAGTAAAACCATTCCAGTGATACCTCACTTGCTGCATAACAAGGAATTTTCTTAAAGTTATGATTAAAAAAATCCAAAATTTTATTTTTCTTTTACATTGTTTTAGAAGAGAGTGAGAAAACTTTTTATGAAATATAGAAGAATGTACACCATATAAGTCTAAGAGGAATTCAAGGTTTATTTGATGAAAATTGGTTTGAAATGGCTGAGACATCCAAAATCAAAGTAAAACAAAGTGATCCTAATAAAAGGTGGAACCCATCTTTTGTTAGGATTGCTCTGTTTTGGATATCTCGCCATTTCAAAACCAAAACCAATTTTCATCAAATAAACTTTGAATTCCTCTTAAAATTATATGCTCTTCCATATTTCATAAGAGGTTCATCATTATCTCAAAAAATTACCATAAAAAGCGTTGGAAACCTAAAGCCCCATCCAACCAAAACTGTACCATGCCTTCAATAAAAATGTTGATAAATACCCAGTCATTTTGGCATCACAAATTAAGTTAAATGACATGAAAATAAAAAATCTGTTACTCACAGCTGCTGTACTTCCAGACAATTCTTTTGACAAAGAATAAAAATAGCATCTCCGCTACACATTCTTGATAATACACCTTGGTGTACTACTAGCAACGATAACAATATGATAAATGACAGTAACTGCAATATGTGTTTTATCACCCTTTTAGTCTCATCGTGTTATTTAAAAATACTGTTGATTAAGAGTGGTAAGACTATCTACAATGTACCTTTGCTGCTCATAGGAATATATAATTCAGCAGATTTGAGATGTGGCACAGGGCTCTTGTTCAAAAATGACCCACTTTTTCCTGTTCACTATTCAAATTATAACTTCTTACTGTGTTTTCTTTTAAATTCACTTACTCTGAAAACTTGAGAAATGTAATCAAACGATGAACAGCAATTCAACTTACCTAGCACTTCTGGCATGTTTGGGAAAAGCTGGAGAAGTTCTGGTGTCATGACTGGTGCATTCTCAAGAGTTGCAAACCTGGAATTTGACATAATAAAATAAACAGTAAAAATCCTTGATGGCATTCATCATTGATTTGCACAAATCCCACCATACATATGTATGTGATTTGACAACAGACGGGATCATAGCAGAACTAGGGCAGAGAGTGAAATTAGGGTTCCACTTGATAAAGTTCTGCTTGAAACATATCTATTGTAGAATGTGCAAATAAGGTAAAATTACTATTCATACTCTAGATTATTATAGTAATGCCATACACTCCCCTTCTGTACAATGTATCTACTGTCAAACTGATCTTCATCAACAGGCCATTTCATTGAGTCATTCAAAACCATAGATATTTTTCTTCTTGGGTTGTAAATTCAAGCTATTCCATTTACCTGACAGTACATACACAATAAATATCACTCATAGAATCTGGTTTATCTGCATAAGATCTTGCTATGGTAGGCAAGCTCCAGGGAAGGTTTCTGAATGTCCCAAAACACACCTTTGTTATCAAGGTGCATATGGAATTTGTATACGTACATGGATCTATTTCAACTCCTTCCCAAACTTGGCATATGAATAAAACTGATGCATAATAGAACATCATTCTTTTTCCAATCATTACCACTTTACCTGACCTTTCAAACATAAACATCATATAATTTTGTCAATGACAAACTTAAACAAAGCAAGTAATAACTATAAGGACTTCTAAACGGCCATAAGCCCAAGTGACAGATGCCTAGTTTCACCCAAAAGCCTCTCATTTCATTGTGACTGATCGATGTAGCTCACCAGAGGTCTACTCCATCCTCCATGAGGTAGACGTGAGGAGGCTGGGAGACGTCAGTACTGAACTTGATGACTGGTATCAGGAAGGAGTACAGGTTGACGCTGTATGACCCAAGACCCTGCAGGATGGGGGATGGGGAGATGGAATAATTGATTGGAATTCATGACAGCTACCTACAGTCATGCTCTATTCGGCAATAATAATAAATGGTCACGAGAGTGATGGTACAAGATTTTGCACGAGAAGTAGCCAAGTTGAATACTGCACCTCATCTTTCAGCGAGTACAGAATATTGTTCCATTGCACAAGTAAAGACCACACATTTACATTATTTGTTCAATATAACACCTATCATCATCTACCTAAATAGCCTGGCCTAGTTAGGGTTAAGTAGAAGTCATGATGAAAGAAATCATGGGCATACTCACTCGAGCAGGATTCAAACCTACCACCTTCTGATTTCTGGACAGGTGCCATCTCCACTAGACCAACAGCAAGTGCTGGTTCTAGGTGGTCTAGTGGAGATGACTCCTGACTGGAGATCAGGAAGTCATATGTTCGAATCCTGCTCGAGTAGGTACGCCCATGATTTCTTTTATTTAAGCAAGTGCTGGTTCTAATTCTTTTGCATCAGCGGGTACTGCTTCATTATCAAAATTCAACCTGTTGCAATAAAAACCTGTTGCAAAAAAAAAAAGTGTACCACCTTCTGATTTCTGGACAGGTGCCATCTCCACTAGACCAACAGCAAGTGCTGGTTCTAGGTGGTCTAGTGGAGATGACTCCTGACTGGAGATCAGGAAGTCATATGTTCGAATCCTGCTCGAGTAGGTACGCCCATGATTTCTTTTATTTAAGCAAGTGCTGGTTCTAATTCTTTTGCATTAGTGGGTACTGCTTCACTATCAAAATTCAATCTGTTGCAATAAAAACATCTCAACGGAAGAATTTCATGAATTTGAATAGAATGTGTTGCGTTGGACCCACCTGGATGAGATGGACAGAGGTTGAGAGGATGACACACCGTAACATGTTGTGTTCCGCAGAATCCTCCCAGAGGAGGGGCAAGTACTGGGCAAGGCTGGTGGAGAAGGGGCGGATCTTCGCCTCCATCCGCTCTATGATGTACGACATCACGTGCAAGACATTCATCTGGGATGAAAGGGATAAAGGGCAGTGTGTACCAAGCAGTCATTTTGATAAACTATGAAATAGGCTTCAGTCCAAGATGCCTACACAACTCATTTTATATATTAATTTCAATTTACAGACTGGATAGTCCTTTCAGTAAAAGACTGATCTTCAATGGAATACACACACAAAATATAATGATGTATAATGTAAGCAAATGCAAATTATATAAAAAAAAACTACAGAAAACAAATCAACACAAAATACAAATCACTGAACATACCTTCACCTTTGCTTCAATTTTTTTTTTCTCTACCACTGAAAATAGATTCAAATGAAAGCATATAAGAAAAAGAAATTTACACTGAACTTAAATTGTTTGAAGTACAATTGTATCTCTGATTACAATTTCGAAATAATTCTATACATTTATCTGTGATCTCCATCTCACCTTTGTGTCACACTCAGACACTTGTTGTAGCAGATTGAAGAGCAGGGAGAATATGGATTCCAAAAACTGTGTGTAGGGAGAGAAAGAACACTGCATCAGGATCAACACACATCATGAAACATAACAGTAATAATTTCTTGTTAGATATTCTGCAGTCTTGATAATGGCTGCCATATAATGCAGTTTTACTAGCATAAGATATAAAAGTGATTAAAATGACATTACGTGTACAGTTCATACCATGGAATGAACCATGGAACAAACCACAGCTGTCCTTTTTTACTACCTCAAAACTAGTTTACTCACCGGTAAAAAGACATCTGACTTGAACTCAAAGTCATCAACAGGTGAGCAGAGAGAAAGTCAAGGAAAGACAAGATTCAAACAGATCACACATGTTTGAAATTCAACTTTTTAAAAAAAAGTGTCCTGTATTTTGCTTAAAGACCCAGTAGTGCCCCTATTCCATTTGCTGCCCTCTGGGATGCATTAAAAAAAAGAAAAAAAGAAAAAAAAAGGCAAATACATACGTGCATCGAAGCGGCGAAACGGTGTTTACTTTATTGTACATTGAAATCAGTCACAAAGCTGTACACAGTAAATTACGGGAGACTCTCGATATATATCTGAACCAGGCCAGCCTTCCCACTCCATTAGTCCCCACTCTACTGGGTCTTGGCATTCATGTACTGCTTAGAATATTGCCATATCTACTTGCCCTGTCACCACGCGTGCTGCATTCTTCAAATAGCATATCAACAAATAAGTTTCAAAAGACAATCAGTAGACAGCATAAGTGATGATTACCAGTTTTTAAATATAAAGATTTTTCAAAATAGAATCAAAGTACCAAGAACAATATTACCACATGAGCAATAAAACAGCAAACCACAAAAATTAAATGAAAACACATGCAAGCACAGAACAACAAAGAAGAATAACACTCACTGATTTTACTAGTATATCAAACTATTGGTACTCTCTGCTGGCTAACCATGGCAGTATCATAGACAGTTTTTCCTCAGTGTGAACAATCTCAGCACAATTCCAGCACTTACTGGAAAACCAGAAATATTAACGGCATGAAACTTTTCGCAGATTGCAGCTGAGGGCCTTTTTTACAGCATGAAACTTCGCCACTAGCATTCAATGCATTGTGTGGACAATAACTTTTGCATACATGTACATACATCTTACTTTGGCAAATCTTGGCTCCTTACGAAAATCATGAAAATTTCATGCAAAGAAAAAATTCTGGTTTTACAGTAGTGGCGCCTGAAAACACCAACAAATTGTGCTCAGCAGAAACTTTTAGGGTGTTTTCAAAGGATATCAAGTTTGAGGGCTTGGGCTGCCGATATCCTGACAACCATATCTTCCTCAGCGGCTAAGAGAGGCTGGACGGCCTGGTAGAAGGTGGGATGGAGGGAGGGGGAAAGTTTGACCCCAATCCACTGACCAATCAGCCAGATGACCCTTCGTCGGATGACCTTGTACCTGGTACGTGATGTTCAAAAAGAAAAAAGAACAAAACATCAATACAGTACTGGTATGAGTGCTAAAAGGTATTATCAGTTCATGATGATAACTGTACCCTAGCAAACATATTCTGTAAAACCCTCTCAAATTCTCTAGATGTCTTTACTTTGTAACCTAAGGGACTGTTGCTAAAGCTGAAATTCCTGTAATGCTGGATAAGCAAACATTTAACAATTCTACAACACATATGGGCAATATTTATGAAGACAACATAATCTTCAAAATATAAGAAAAAAAAAATACATCAACATTTTTAAGAAGGCAACAATTCAATAATTTCCAAATGAAGAGATAAGAAACAGGAGTGTGCCATCTTAAAGACATAATTTACAATTTGCAGATGAAACAAAAACCCAGCATTAGTGCTTAAAAATAGTTCTGAAATGTGAGTTAGGGATAGAAACGACCAATGTAAAAATTTGAACCAGTATATTCGATGTTAAGTATTGTCAAATATACAAAATGTGAACAATAGTTATAATAAAAATGTTTCCAGACTAAACCATCTACAGTTATGGTTTAATGAGAAAAATAGTAATATCTCCTTATATTTTAGGCTTTATTGCAAAAATGTTACATGGTAGGATGTTTTGTGAAACATCTGACCTACAGGTATGCATCAAAAGTATTATCTTGAACATTTTTAAAATCACTGTTCCCAAAGGTAAACAGGACCTTTAAGCAGGTACTTGATCACTGATTGAAGCTTTGGAAAAAAAAAAAAAAATCATATGAACCACTGACTGAAGGTGATAAATATACAGTCTTCTTTCACATTCCTGTCAGCAGTGTGTACATGAGACTTACAAGATACTTCACAAAGAATTATGACAGAGGCATAATCCAGACAGTGGCATAAACTCTAACATGAAATGGGACAGACGATCATACATTGCACCAAAGAAAGATTGCAAGTAGAACATGGTCATCACACAGTGCTCTGATTAAAGATTCTAAATGGATTTCCACTGCATGGTTCAACGTTAAGATAATCCGCTCACCTTGGATGCATGTTTTGGAGTTCTTTCAGTAGATGTGTTGAGAACCACTGATCAAAGTCGACATCATCAAAGAGTTCGAAGGCCGCCTGACCAATGGCATTGTACACTGGACGGAGAAGGAGAGAGTGGTAAATGATTATTTCTCAGATTGAACATTATATATCTGGATTTCTTTGTTTTTGCTTTAAGCTTTAAATTACTAAACATTTATAGAAGTCCTCAAATGCAAGATATCCCAATACACAAACGAAATAAAAAAATGAAAGTATACACAAAACTGTAGTAGCACTCTGATAGCACTGATCTCTGTCAAGCAGCTCCTTTCCATCACTGCTCTTGTTCTTCCATAGAGATTAGTGATTTCCACCCATACGTATGCATGCTAAAAATCGCCAGATTTCCCAGCAAAAGTGTAGAAGCCTTTTGTTACGTCATCAACTTCCAGCTGCATGCCGCGCCTCGCCCTAGCAGAAACTACTTGTTCAAAACCTTAAAAAATGTGCAGCTTGAACTCCCAATTTCATTGACCCTACCTGCCAAAATATAAAAAATCATTCACAAAATCCATAAAAATTCCCATATCACTACAAAAATCTAATCATTTGTTGCTTGTGTTATTTTCAACCTTTCCTGTAAGTTTCGTCCAAATCCATTCACGACTTTTTGAGTTATTTTGCACACAGACAACAAACAAACAAACCAGCCACAAACAAACGACGATGAAAACATAACCTCCTCCCTTGGCAGAGGTAATAAATCATAAGCAACTATACTGTACAGTTGCCCCTTCATAAGGCCTCACCTGCTTCTTTCTGCAGCAATAACTGCATATTCTCTGTATCACTGGCATCTGCATGGATGTAAGGAATGCAATCAAATAAGAGTAAGAAATACATTGTACAGATAAGAGTAAGGAATATTGTGTCCCAGTCACAGAGATTTTTGTTTTGAGGTTCCTTTTTTTCATGTTCTTTTCTTTTTGCGGGGTTCTTTCCAAGTAGGAGCACTCAAAGTCTAATTGCTTAATGAAATGATAAAACAACTCACATTTGTGACAACTTGCATGGTTTTGATGCATTCAAAAGACTTCAGTATAATTTATTGTTTTGTTTGTTGTTTTTTCCTGAGGCATTAATCACAGAGAAAACATGTAAACAAAACCGAAGGCAACCTGCCATGGAGTTACTCAATCACTCTGTTTGAATGCTCTGTCACTACATACAAGTTTTGGTACATTAAATTTTCGTACTTTTATGAGAGTTAACATTTTAGAATATTAGCAATTATTCTACCTCACCTTTCACAGATAGCATTCACTGAAGTAGACAGCACAATAATAATCATGCTACTTTGATAACTGGCTCAAACAAGAGGTTATACTGCAAATGAACACTTCATGATCTTAAAAGCACTGAGTTTTATTTGAATCTTAGCATGGCATACTGTTATCTCCCAAGGGTATCTGAAACATGTCAAGCAGAGAAAACAATACATAGTTTGAGTCACTTACTTGACAACTCACATCATAGTAGGTAACAAGTATGACCATCAAAATGAGAAAGGTGAGTGTACCTTGCACTTTCTGAACCATTTCGATTAGAACTGGTGTGAAGACTCGTTTGTAGGCATGGAAAAGAGCAAGAAACAGTGCTTCTGTACAAGGCTGAAAGGGAAAAATAATCAGCAGGCATCATGATATATTGCATTAGTTTTATGTTTAAATTTGATAGATTTTTGTTATACTGGTTCATAAATGATTGCTGTGTTGCCGTGTTTTACATTATTACCAGGTTAACTTTTGTCAATGCACACACAGAGACTAAACTGAAAGAGATTTTCTGAGAGGGATAAAAGTACACAAAAAGTAACAAAAGGAAATATACAGAAATGGATTTACATTTGTCTCCATGCATTTATGTTCTAACTACTTATGAAATAGCCCTCTCTGATAATCCTAATATATCCATAATTACAATTTCTCTATGTACAAGAACACTCATTAATCCAACTGTCGTCAGTTGATCGGGATGCCTACGCTTCTCATACATCCACTACATGTGCTATATATACATGGTCCTTCATTTGCATTTTTATGACATTCATTGATCTTGACCACTGACTAAGGGCTGACCTTTAACCCTCTTTCACCCCAGTCATATGGATTAACTAATCATGGAATGTTAAAGCAGATATTTTTACTTGATTATTTTTTCACATTCCGTCTGGTTAGATGAAATTCAGATGTTTTGAATTCCAACGCATCAAAATATAAAATAGCATTATGTACAACAAGTAACAAATTCACATTATTATTTTTCACACAAGTTTCAGGTTGCACGAAAAGCACAAAATCTCCACAAAGTGAAAATAGAAAATGTCTACTTTTGCAGTATTCACTTAAAAGCTTAAATGTGTGCAGACAGATACGAAGATGGAGACACAGACACCAGGACTCAATTTCATAGAAGATCACTTTAGATGGCAACTGTCCCTGCAGTGGCAAATGCCATGGTAAGAACTAAAATTACAGTTTCTTGATTAGCTGTTGCTAATTTAGTCAAAATTGCTATCCCAACACCTCTTATGAAATGAGACCTAGAAACACAGCAAAAGAGTGACAGATGATATAAAACCGACTAAGTGCTTACCCTCAAGGTGAATTTCCAGGATTCTCCTCCCTCGTCAGCAACGAAACCTTCTGGGTCCGACTCCCAGAGCTGAAGATCCTACAAAGGGATAGAAGAGAAACAATACCAGATCATTTCATGTCACCAGTAAGTCTTTCCCCTTTTCCATAGGCTCTGATAAGAATTGCTCCCCCTCCTCGAAGGAATATACTTTGTATGTACATAACAAAAAAAATCCACAAAGAGATTAAATGGAATATCAAGGAATGCAGGAAACCATCTCTAATAGCATGTCAACTGGAGAAAGTGTCCACAAAAAGTGTGTGGATAGAAAAGACAGATATTTCAAAGAGCTAGTGGAATAATGGTGTAGGTCAGCCCCAAACACTAAATCAAACTACAAAAGTTGTGTGTTGTTGATAGTGTTGCTCTTCTTGTTGGTGGAGGATGTAGACTTTAAGGTGGTATTATATGATTATTAAGATTATAGTGGTGGTGGTGGTGGGGATGGTGGCAATATGTGTACGTGTGGCTTTTTTTTCTTTTTTTTTCAGTAAGTCTCACATTGACCCTTATCATCATGACCATTTAACCCTAACAAGGCCGGGCTATTTAGGTAGATCATAGAGCCGGGGGGGGGGGGAGGGGGGGCCTCCCAGGCCCCCCCTCCAGATCTCGGCCGTCGACTGCGTGATCGTGACGAAAATTGGCACACACATTGCCTATGATGTAATCTAAAGGATAAATTTAAATTAAAAAAAAAAAAAAAATCATCATTTATGCTAAATTATGCTAATTTATGCATAATGATGCATGAAATCAGACAATTTGGTATAAATCACTAAATAAAGCTCAAAATGGGCACATTTTTGTGTAAATGTTCTTTTTATTGTCCTGAGCAAATACAAGAGAAAAAAATTGTGCCATCAGAAAAAATTTCTGAATTATTTTATTGTTTATTGAATTTCTTATGTATTTCTTTGTTTCTTCGACTTTATGTATTTCTTTGTTTTTTTCGACTTTATGTTTTTCATTGTTTTTTCGATGAAACTTGTCCGCGACATTGTTCCGATCAAGAAAATATGTTATTAATGGATTTTAATCAATAAAACCCCAAAATAATCATACTTTTATGAAATTTGCCTGTAAGCACAAGTTTGCATTGAAATTGTACACGAATTCACATTTTTGAGCAATTTTTGGTCTGACATGCATATACATATTTATGCGCAACTTCGTAACCGTGTGCCCGGGCATCGCAAATTCGGAGTCAAAAGATGCGGGAGACTCAAAAGAAAAAAGTCGTGAAACCCTCCCCCCCCCCCCCCCCCCCCCCCCCCCCCCGGCCTAGTTAGGGTTAACTCATTGTCACCACCTAAATATCTACCATCATTATCATCTTCATCTTCATGAATACAACAATCACAATCAGGTTCATCATTGTTATCATTTCTATAATCTTGATTACCTCTGTCATTATCATCATCATCTTCACCAACCCAAAGGAACTTACATCTTGTCTGAGAGGGAAGTAATGCATGATCAACCTCTGGCAGATCTCTTGTAGCACTGCATCGGTGAAGAATGTAGTTTTTGCCTGCAGGGAGACAAGACATTACATTGTATGCAACATTTAAAAAAAAAAGAATTAGAAAAATACATTTTTATTACCCTAATTATGTTTCTTTTTTTGTTTACTACTTAAAAATATTACCTGGCATCTACTATTTATCATATTTTTTTCCTACATTATTTAATACTATAGTGCAACAATAACCTAAAAAAGTCTCAAGTTGACAAGAGAGGTGCAAAGTCTATTCAAGAGATGCATATGCAGTCACTGTAACAGCTTGAATGATGGGAAGTGTTGAGCATGATTGTGGCACACGATGTTGGGGTAATTTGAACGTTTTGGATTGCTTGCATAGTAAACGGACCGACATGATTTTATGACTACAGCACATAACATGCTACATTTAAGGGAGATATGAACTCTCTGAAAGGAGGGGACTGGCAAAGAGGAAGCATGGAATAGATGACTGTTTTTAACCAGTTGAGGACGAGAGAGTCCCAAATATACTCGGGCAAGTGTCCATGGGAAATGCATGCTGTAGCATAATCAGTCCGTCCTCAATGGATTAATGTCACAATGAGCAGAAGAAAGATAGAAATCAACTTATCAAACTTTCATGGAGAGACTGAGATTTGAAAAAAAAAATACATATATCAACTGGTTTTCCTTCCTGTCATTTCTTGACAGAAAACATGTTTCCATTCTATAGAATCTCTGTTTGTTATCATGGATCCTTTCTGGAACAAACCTTCTCCGCCTTCACTGAAATGGGGCTAGGCTCCTCATCTGGCCCTGCCCTAACTTTGTAGTTCTCGCACTTGACAACCGCCTTGATGAGGTTCATGCTCTGGACAGTGAAGCGCTCAAACAGGAGGTGCTGGTTGTCGTCGGAGAAGACGCACGCGACGCAGAATTCCAGCGAGCTCGAGATGAAGTCAACGTAGGCCAAGGGGAAACTCTCTTGGCTGTCAATAAGCTGTAGACAGATGATAATACTGCATCCTTTAGGCCAATGCTCCATCTTACATATATCTTAAAGGTCACAGTCAGTAAGAATGCACTTCAAAACAATAAAAATATTCTTGAATAGGGTAAATAACTATGAGCACATATGAATTGAAATGTAATGAAATAACAGCAATAAATATATAAACGTTTATGCAGAAACTAACATATATGTTGATATATTGAACATTAGAGATCTTCTTGCTTTATTGCCTGATTTCAGTGTAATATCGCTTCTACATCATGATTCTTTTCTGTCTGTTTCTCACATGACCCTACTTATTAATGATATCATGGTTATTGCTTTGGAGAGGAGCATCAGAACACGGGAGAAACAAAATAAACAACTTACATGTATGTCTGATGCACTAACACGCACTCAAACACACACACATGGTAAAAAGACATCTGAGCATTATGGCTGCACTTTATCACAGATCAACTGAAGAACAGGAATAATACTCATCAGCTTTAAAGAGCTTCATACTCACCACTTTGGTATGCAGGATGGCCATTTTCTCCAACTTTTCCCTTAACGAATGGCTGGCAGGGAGACTGGCTCCTGGAATAGAAATATTAAACAAAACCATACACAGTGCTACGTAAAACTTCATACGGCAGCTCTGATTAGAAGAGCACAATGAGTATATCAATCCCAAGGTATTTGTGGAACTGTCTGTTGTGGACAGCTCTAGATCATCAAGCTGATAGCAACATTTCTGTCACAAAATGCAATTAAAGACAGACTTTCCTGTTTGAGCCTCACCTGTGAGGTTTATGCATGAAGACAAGACTGTATTGCGATAGACAAGGCTGTATTAATACCAAGAATTGAAGACGACGAACTTCATCTCATTTATACTCATTAACACGTACAAAGAAAATCATGAATGATGCGTCATTTTACTGACTTGTTAAATAGTTTTTGTAAATTGGCATCACCCTAGATTCCGAGGATTCTGGCATTAAAGCTCTCGCCAATAAAGAACTACATCAAGCGAATAGTTATACTCACTGACTTCTAGGAAAGGGCGGACTCGCTGAAACACAAGTTGGAGCAGCATCTGGCAAACAAAACGATATACGTTCCCAATAGAAAATACAGCATTTGAAAATGCACAAAAAGTATCAATTATTCAGCAGGGGTGCCAACATTCACTATCAAAGCAGCTTTGATGCAGATGCTTGTTTCATACATCTGAATTTTAAAGCGAATTCCGTCCGAAGCAGGGACGGGATACCTTTGTCAGGACATGAAGAGACACCTAATGTTTCAAAGTGATTTACGCACATCTGAGCACACTGCTAGCAGGTTAAGAAATTTGTAGCTGCTTACAAACAATCCACACTTTGCAATGCAATATCATCATTCTGATGCAATAGGTGCCTTTCAGAAATGAAAAAAAAAAATCACACACACAAAGACAAACAAACAGTGGACATGCATCATGACTACAAAATTTGCAGTAAGCTCTAGAGCATTAAAAGTTTTAAATTCTAACAGCAAACCCCTTTCCCAATCTCAGATGGATGTATTAGCAGCTACTCTGTCATTTATATTATCATACTTAGTACTGATGACCTTTAAAGTAACATATCAGATAAAGCAATGATTACTATTTGTTGGTAAACCCAATAATCATGATTACAGGAGTACATGACTACGGAATAAAAACATCTCGACATGGAAAATCTTACCATGGCATCTTGAGACTTTTGTGGTTCACTCATACCAAACACCATCTGCTTTCTTAGAACTGCAATTGAGAATACAACAAATCAGATGCTCTTTTTCAGTCAAATCACCAGAAATGAACACACACAAACAGAACACAAACAAAACTGAATAATCACAATATATCAAACAAAACATGGTGATGTATACATCTCAGTCTGTACAATAAATACCCAAAGCATTTTCTTCGGATTATCTGACCCGAGGGGCACAGTGTTATGCCCCATCTATGAGAGGACGACATGCTCTGCACAAAATGGACACAAATTGATCACCCTTGAGGTTTTGAACCGATATCCTTTCTGTTCCAAAGCAGATGGTTTACCACCTGACTCAACAAGGTACATCTCCTCTCATTTCTCACCTTTCAGAGCCAGGGTGCTCAGTTCTAGTGACATCGCCATGGCTGCCTGATCCTGGCTACTGGCTGCCTGAAAGAACCTCTCAGTGTGCGTGTTCCAGAGGCTCAGCACAAAGCCAAAGATGTTACCCGTCAACTGCACAAGAAGGTCACAAGAGTTCATGAGAGCTGATTGTAGAACACACTTAAATTTTTCATTATATCGTCGGCTGAGAATGATAAGGACGTTAAGTTGCCACTAAACCCATAGTGTTCACGACCACTTAACGCCCTTCTCATTCTCAACAGACGATATGAAAAAGTAGATGACGAAAGACAGGATACACTGTTTTTGTATCTTCTCCATATCTCGCCCCACCTACATATCTCTCTCTCTTACCTACCGTATTCTATACCAAATCAATTAGCCATGTCGGTACATTATTATTCACTATACTATATTATTTACTCTACATATACTTTATGTTTTAAATCAAGTTATTTCTTTATTTAAACCTTGAAAAGGGAATGATATAAGAATTCATTAAACTTGTGTTGATATAATTATAAAATGCACACTTTGGAATCTGTTCTGATCACAGCAATATAGAGCAGTTTTTTACTACTAAGGTAATAACACAAAATTCAGAAGTAATAATAGTGAGTAAAGTGCTCATAACTAATAAAAATGCACAACAAAGGGCATTCACAGTTCTTCGTCAATGACTGATAACACAAAGTATCAATGATGAATTCCCCTACATAACGGTTAAATGTTCCCACCTCTCTGAACAGTTTCCGATCCGTTGCAAGCCTCTTGGATGCAAGCGTTTTCATCACATGGTGCAGCGTCAAGAGCGCCCTCTGTTGGGTTAGAGGATCTGGCTGCTTGACTGCCTCCAGGAGGATGGGTACCAGCTCAGGCCAGATTCGGGGGCAGTCCATGCGGGCTATCTTGCCTATGAGTACGGCCAGCTGGGTGGCGATGGGTGTGACGGGCTCATCAAACCGGGCCACTAGCTTGACTCGGATGCGTTCCTTCTCAGCATCTGAGATGGCGCTGCAGTTTCAACAAAATGAATGAATAAACAAATATAAAAATGAATAAATGAATAAACAAATATATAGATAAAAGATGAGACACATTTATGATGATAATGATCAAATGATATCAATCATCAATAAAAAGATTAAATAGGTAAACATAACCTATCAGACAAAGGTTAAGTAAATTATAAAGAAGATGGTAACTCCTATTTACTCAGGATAGCCTAATTAGTCTGGACACTGATTTTCCCTGAGGGTTACTTATCTTTTACACAAGAATTGTCAGACACCCATTTGCATTCTTGAATCAAGAGGGGCAGGGCGGGATACAATATTACAAACCTATGGTCGTTTGTTCAAAGTCTTGAGCTCTCACCATTGAATCGCTATGCTTGAAGAGTATAAAGCACTGCTTCAGTTGAGGAAAGCAACACATTCAAAGACATCTTGATTTGAGGAGGCCTGGGGGAGGGGCTGTGATTGTAGTCTGTGATTTCATTAATATTATAGATGAACTAGCCTGATTTATCTGCCATCACATTATTTCATAAATGCATGAAAATAGAAAAGCACTCAGAGTGCAGACCTCCACCAAGCAGCTCATTTCCATCTATGGTGGTGATCACTTAGAAACATCAGTATTAAGTGCTACATAAGTATTTATTATTATCATTATTATCTAGATCATTACAAAAAAATAATAGTTCCTTGCGTCACTTTTTAAATTTCCTGAAAATTTTCTCCAAGTCCATTCATACCTTTTTGAGTCGTTTTGCTAACAAACAAAGAGAAACACAACACCAGTAAAAACATAACCTCCTTGGTAGAAATGCAAAGTATGTAAATGTGATTAAACATCATTCTGTGAAGTATAGTTTGAAAGCACTCAATTTGTTCAGTCAAGGAGCAGACCAATGATATTTTTGTCACACGCACATGTGCATGTCATTCATCAAATGTACTTGTAGTTCAGCAAGGTTTGAAGATGTCTGCCAAATTCTACTGCATCTATAATCTACACCATGCTAGGGAGCTTAGGCCCAGTTTTTCCCACTGCAAAACTTACTTGTGAGCAGTTTTCCTCCAGTAACGATCAATGCCATTTTTGAAGAAGAGCACAGCCAGCCATCTCACATTTACGCTAACACTGTGGTTTTGGATGATGGTCTAGAGAGAAGAAAGATACACAATACCCAGTTGAGGAAGGCTGAAAATTGTAACAATAAAATCAAGCTATGCTGGATTCTTCGCAAGAACTCTCCAGATGGATCTATTTTTTTCTCAGTAGCTAAGCACAACCTGCAAACAAATGGACTGTTTGGTTTTTTTTTTCATAGTGCAATTCAAAATATAATGTCACTATACATGTACTTGCAAATATGAGACATTTTAAAGCAATACAATATATCATCTGGGATGCCCTCGAATACACAGAAGAGATACCATTCAGCAGCAGTAACAAGGAATCTGCCCGTGGCCTTCTTTGGATTGTGACAGTACTAACTGTAGCTTATCAATATCTGTGCATATAGAGAGCTTTTATTGGTGCTAATGCAGTTTGTAACTATTTGCTCACACCGATCATACTTCAGAATGAAGATATGGGTAAGGTTTAGGTTTGGAGTCTAGAGGTTAGGGTTTAGGTTTAGGGTTGAATTAAGCCATACATGTAAGTTCATGGTTGCTGAGTATAAAGCAACTTACAAGATGTGTGTACATGTAATCCTACAGGGGGTTGCTGTAAAGAATTGAAGCCAACATTGATGCTTACTGTAGCTCAATTGCTTCAAATTCTGCTGGGTGATGTATTGTTGTACATATTACTCAACACTGTCATAAAATTTGAAGAAAATTGGTCAATGGGAACATGAAATTAGAGCATATGGATACACAAAACTGTAAATAACTGCTCTTACCTGCAGGACTGAGTGAAAGCCGGGCTGAGTCTCCCATTGTTTGAGTTGCTGCTCAGCTGGTTTTAGGACACTAGGGTCCTGACTAGTGGCTCTGGTCAAGACCTCCAGCACAACATTGCAATCCCCCTCATTCATTGTCCAGGCACTGTCTCTCTGAAGCACAGAAAACAGAAGAGGAAATGATGGATCTATCAGTTTACAGACTGAACTCATAAAAACTTTGCTGTTTGATGGTAGGTTTTGGCTTAAGTATGGACAACATGGATGACAGATGTTTAGCTTGTGAGTCACAACATTATAAAATAAAGAAACTACAAGATATTATCACTACTGTAGGCCTACTGCAACAGGAACTGAAACAAGGCAGTGACCATCAAATACATTCACATGTAGACACACTTTTGTATGCACAAGAACATATTATTATTTACATCAAGTATACCATCAATAGCACGTGCCCTCCCTATAGGCTATATTGTGATTGATTCATTATGCCAGTTGTACACTTTACTAGTAGTAGTAGTAGTAGTAGTACAATGTACCAATCCAGACTTTAGGAGCTGATAATCCAGTGTATCGTTGAAAATGACAATCCTTCTTTTAGGCTAGTCTGCAAAAAAAAAAAAAAAATATATATATATAAATTTTATTGATGGCAGCTAGCGCTAGAGTCTAGCCAGTACACTGGATTTTTATACAAAACTTTAGAATGCCTTATCTGGCAATTTATATTGGCAGAGGAAGAAAACAACTAGCATGGGACTGGGAGTTGTAATGTTCTCTCATGCTCAGTGCTTTCCACACAACTTCATGACTTGGTCTTTTTGTGTGTGTGTGTGTGTGTTTGTCACAAACATCATTACCAGCACATGGGACTGTACAAAGAGAGATTGCGCACGAGCTGTCTTGTACAACCTGAAATTGGTGCCTTCATGTGGTTATGTCACTAGCGTAGATATTAACCACATAAACATAGTTAACAGTCATTAATCGACAACATCTTGGCAACTAAGAATTGTAAAATATCTCACCTGAACAACAGTAAAGGACTCTGATCTCCCTCACCACAACCGAGGTAAACACGTCGTAGAACACCAATATCGTGGATACGATGACTAGGTGTTAGCGCGTGTGTGCCTTCACTATGTTATCGATCCTGCGTGCACACACGTGACAGTTTTTTTTTTTTTTCATGTTCATTGCATATTGCAACTACTGATTTTTTTCCTAACTTCCTGCACTTATTTTCTTTCTTTCTTTCCTTCTTTTTCTTTCTTTCTTTCTTAATTTCTTTCTTTCTTTCTTTCTTTCTTCCTTTCTCTCTTTTCCTTTCTTTCTGCCTGTCTGTCTCTCTTCCATTAGGCCTATACTCTGACTTTATTCATTCTGATCATTACACAATGCATGTATTGGTTTATGTTCCTATTCGGCTTGTATCTACAGATATGCTTCATCATTTTTTCTTTCTTTCTTTGCTAAAAGTTATCAATTTATTCATTCTTTGGGTCATTCATTTTCCTATATTGATGCAGTAGTGTACATTAATTTTCTCTTTTTCATTTAATGCTGTAGTATATTATTATGTATATCTATTTTTTTTTTTGAAGTCATTTATTTGTGTTGCAATCTAAACCGTTTTGGGATGACCTACTGAAATTTTTATGTTATAGTACAGCCTTCTATAAATGACAACCAAGTAGCAATTTAAGTTTAAGAAAGAGAAAAAGAACTTCTTTATTTTGTGTTTCAATTCGGGGAGTTTGTCATTATTATTGCTGTTTTGTTTGAAATATAATGACTAGCTGTTGATTCCTGTAATATAAAATCATTGCTAATTTAATGACCTACATACCGTGTTTTTCGTGTTTTTTTTTTTATGAAGTGTCTTTTACTTGGTGATGCAAGTGTTCAATCGTTTGACAAAGGAAATCACTTGTATTCATGAGCGTATGAAGTAAATGATTTTCATACATACTGCATGCCCAGGATATACTGTTACAAAATTCACAGCAAAGATAAGAGGATCATCAACAGGTACACAAAGGTAAACATTTAAACCGAAAATGTGTCATATTTTCCGTGTTTTCACCCCCCCCCCCCCCGAAAAAAAAAAAAAAAAGATGATGAGGGAGAGGATTTATTTTACCCTAAGGGAGCACTTTAGCATGTTGTAAAGTTGGCACAAAGTGGCTCAGAAGTGTGAAAGAAAAAGAAATGAAAAAACAACTTTCAGGGACAAGCGATAGAGACAATTTTGCATCAACCAAGAAGCTGACTTTAACCAACGAGGGAAACTTTTCTTCCCTCCTGGATATTTTACTTCATTATCATCATTTTTCTTTTTCCTTTTTTTTATGGGGGTGGGGTTGGGATTGGGAGTTGGGGGTTCAATCTTGATGTATCTACCTATCTGTTCAGCCAACAAGTTTCCTGTCTTCCTACATTTGTATGTCAATTATATATATATATATATATATATATATATATATATATATATATATATATATATATATATATATATATATATATATATATATATATATGTATATATATATATATATATATATATATATATATATATATATATATATAATACATATATATATATATATATATATATATATAATACATATATATATATATATATATATATTATATATATATATATATATATATATTATATATATATATATTATATATATATATATATATATATATATATATATATATATATATATATATATATATATATATATGAAGAGTTTGTTCGCAAAAACCGATGTCCATTTTTTAAGATTTTGAAGTACGGTCTCTGTCATAAAGTACAAAATAATACCTTTAAAATGACCATACATGTAAAGGTACATTTTTGAAGTTATGGTCAACAGAAGCAAAAATGTTCTTATTATTCTCTTTATTTTTCTTGACCTTTAATCGCAAATTCGCAAATACACATTTGTATCTCCATTTGGCAAATATGGACTTATCGGTTTTTGCAAACAAACTCTTCATGTGTGTGTGTGTGTGTGTGTGTGTGTGTGTATCACATATAGCATTCAGCGGACGTAGATACCATGTAGTTCAACATGGTTTATTGCCTTACAGTCTTTTCTTTAGACCTTCATCAAGGCTGCACAGTATATATACAAGATCCCATCTTCTACCTGTGTTTATATTGCTTTGTTTTCCTTGTGCTGAATTGTTATCAGTCAGCAGCTGGATATGACTTCTTGTATACTGTACTGTATTCATGGAGTGGGTTTGCAAGTATTGCATGAAAGAATACAGAGGATTTACACTATGATCATGATGGCCCTATTTAAATTGTACATGTTTTACAAGTTTTAAAAACAGATGTATCAGCAAAATGTAGATTTCTTCTCCCCTGCTCCCTCCCCCCCCCCCCCCACCTCTACACATGTATTTCTCTCTCCAGCAGTAATACACACACAATAAATGCAGCATCACCATGGTCAAAATGATCAAAATATCAGATATGAGAAAGTTTATTACAGGCTGATATGATTACATGTACACAAACATTAATCAATACATGACAGCACAGTGGCATTGCAAACAACAGACATATTACATTCTATCATACTTGTATATGAAACAGTGGAATATTTCACTTGTTCATCACGACATGGCTATCCTATCTGTGCATTCTGCATCATGCCCCTTCTAATTCTGAGATGTCAGACAATGTGTATTAAACTAAAAAAAAAAAAAAAAAAGACTTCACTGCAAAATGTCTTAATAAAGTACTAGGTTATGAATCTGAATCATGACTAATGTTTAATGTGGCCGCTCTTGAAGTAATAAATGCTCATTTAAAGCAAACAAGCAAGGGACTGGCTGCTTAAAGTCCCCTCTATGACAAGAAGGACTTAGATCTACATGTTGTATCTAAATCAAAAAGGAAAAAGTGCCTTGCACAGGGCACAACCACTGCAGTCAGAGTACTCAAACCAGAGAAATCAGCGCTGCTGGTTTTTTAAGTCACAAGAACCTCTCCAATCATTGCCATCAAGACATTATTCAGGGATAACCTTATGGCATAATCACTGTACATGTACTAACATCTTTGAAGACAGTGCACACAAGAGAAATTGTCTTAAGGTTGCTTATGGTCATCAGAACAATTCATCAAGAGTGAATTTTGATAAGAAAATCAGTATCAAATGTTTTCTGGGTTTGTTCAATAGCAAAGCACACTGTATGAGAAAATCCATCAGAAGACAGCGCATTAAATAAAAGAAAAGAAAAAGGAATCATACTGAAACTAGATATATCGCTACGGCGACTGATATGCCTCCGCCATAATGCATGGTTCTCCTAATAGGTCTATAGTACAATGTCTTGACAATGTGTGATGACAGTTTCACACAATTGGCAAAATATTAAAATGACAGGTTTGCCACAAATGTGCTGAATGTTCACTTTCCTAGAACTAGGTTCAATTGGATGAATGATTAAAATGTCAGAGTGCAGGTATTTGGGGAACTGATGATTTTTACTTGACTTTTGACCCTTTTATAAGTATATGCATTGAGTAATTTTCAAGGTATTGAGAAAAAGTATAATTTCAGTGTCAAATGGGAAAATAGCTTTATCTAAACCTGGCCTTTGACCTTTGACCTCACAGTTCCAAAGAGAATCACTGTTAGGTTGAACATGCATAAATATGTAAGTTTCATGATGATACCTTGAGTTACTTTTGAGATATGGAGGAAAAAGTGCAATTCAGCACTTTCACTTGACGTTTGACCTTTTGACCTTTGACCTTTTGGCAAGAAACTTCCCACAGAATATATATTGGGTAATTCATGCATACATCAAGTTAAAAAAAAAAAAACCTTCAGGCATTGCATAAATATAAGGAAAGTAGTGATATTTTGAGGAGTTGACCTTGACCTTTGACCCCTGACCTTTGACCCATGACCCCAACTTCCCTAGATAATCACTGCCCATCGGTACAAGCATATATACTAAGTTCCATGAAGATACCTTGAACCATTTGCGAGATATGGAGAAAAACATGAAATTTCAAATTTTTTTTCACAAAATAACCTGTGACCTTTGACCTTTGACCCTGTGACCCTAAAATCCACACAAAGTATTATCCCCCAAGGATATACCCTCATACCACGTTTGATGTAAGACCACCACACGGTTCTTGAGATATCGACAAAAACAAAACGGGACGGACGGACGTACACGTACGGACGGACGGACGGACGGACGACCCGAAAACATAATGCCTCCGGCCACTTCGTTGTGGAGGCATAATAAAAAGACTTGAGGATTCTAAAAGTGAAGGATCTCCTTCTCAACATCCATTCATGAAACAAGTCAACTGCCCTCGGTCCTGAAATTGAGCAACCACAGCTTTGGAAGACTGACAAGGTGTTACAGTGTTATAAACTGTACACTGTTTATACACTAAAACAGATAAGTGTGCAATACATCTGATTGTACGCATGTATGAATGAACTGGATAAAAAAAGAAAGATGAAAAATCATTATAAATCTTAAAATAAATAAACACAAAATGGTGATTCAAACTGCAGTTTGGTTTGAAAAGGTGATGCTTTGCTCAATACACTTTGCCTAGAGATTAACTGAATGCAGTTGTGGATATAAAGAGTACAGTAAAACCACAATTTGTGTGCATTTTAATTTCATGAACTTCGCAACAGCTAAGATTCGCAAAATGACAACACTTTTTGTTAGACTTTTTGTCTACACAATGAATAGAATGCCAGGGGCAGTTCACAAAAATTTACTGGTGTGAAAAAGGCTGTTGGCTCCAATTCGTGAAAAGTTCATGCCGCAAAAATGTCTTGCTTTTCAGAAGGTCCAATCCCTGGCTTGAGTCATCGAATCCAGGCTTGTAATTCCCATGGAGTTGACGATTGGCACAAATAGATTCCATTATGCAATGGCTTCATCAGCCACGGATAAGGGTACATGTTTAATCCTCATCCTCATTATCAGACTTCAAGTGGCTTTAAATGTTCCAGTTCTCTGTGCGAACCTCAATGGACGAGACAATGCCCTGTCCCATGGTCTGAAAGTCTTGAAGGATGGCCTCCACGTTTGGGGCCATCAAACTTGATGCAGATGTGGACGATGATGTCGGCGACTTGGCCTGTACTTGGAGAGCCTGGCATGGGAGGAGATGAAACATACTGTATTATGATACTATTGTCCTGGTTTGAAAATCATTAGTGTGGTATTGACTATTAAGTCCCTGCAGTTTTTACTACATTAACATATATCTATGGAGCTCAAAAGGGAATGATTTTTGAGTGGGACTACCAAACACACAAAACTCTGTCACTGCAGAGTCATGTTATCTATTGAGGAAATATCCATTAAACCTTGCTTTGTTTTCCAAACAGCATGCATGCTGGACAGCTTTCTTTGCAAACTGACACAAATGTCTGGAAACTAATCATCATTGAATAGAGATTACCTTATTTCCCCTATCCTTTTTGTGTCGGCAGGGACATCCTGCTGTACTGAGACACATTTCTACACATGAGTGAGTTTGCTTTCACTTTACAACTATGTGACATTTGTATAAACCAATGAATGCTGATAAAAAAAAGCTTGGAAAGTCAAGTGCGTGGGCACATGAAGAATTACATTGGAGGTTCGTAATTGACAAGTCCCACATACAGTCAGGTACCTAAGCTACAGATTTTACATTGGACTTGCAATATTTTTCTTTATCCATGCATATGGATATTAAAGTGCTTAGTGGTTCCTATGTGAGTGCGTTAACATGAACACCTCCTCTGGCCCTAAATGTAACCCTGTGGACGAGTGAAACATAAGGTGATTTCTGTCCTTTGTGAGTCAACAACAATGTCCACTTTGTTGTGAGACACTATACCTGAAAGTGAGATAGTGAATCTGACTGAATCACATCTGGCCACAAGTCAGATCTTGACATGTCACAGTTTCTGCATTTTGTAGTAGTCTTGTGTACTACTCAAGACTATGACTAGTCAAAGATCTTAGAAATTACCTTGAAAGGACCTGGTTTGAAGGCAGGTCTTTTCCACAGGACTGCAATGAGATTCCCACCATGGGTGTCATGGAAAAACAAGGCCAGCTCACCAAAAGCCTCCTACATGCACAAAAGAAAAGAAAAAAAAAATCAACACAGAATTCACTTTGAATACAACCCACAACCCCCCCCCCCCCACAAAAAAAAAACATAAAAAAAAAAACAAAACACAGATGCACAAGTATTTATAATGTCAAGAAGGAAAATTATACAAAAATTACATCGAAGTAAGAAAAGGATTAGTCCAAAGTCAGTAAACAGAAACTAACACTCATGTCATATTCCGTTGAAGAGAGAAAAAAAAAAGTCCTAAAGACTTTCAAGTGAGTTTACAACATTTGTACATGTATGTCATCATTCTATAGTGATATACCAGCAATATAGGAAATGGATAAAAACATTGCAATGTTGCAAATGACATCTTAAGAATAAAGTACAAACAAAAACAAGGAGATGGTTTTGCTATTCAGTGTAATTTGGATATAATTATGAGTGTATGTGACACATTCAAACAAGCCTAGCCACACATACATGTTGTATATTTAAATAAAAATAGTTTCAGTCCCTCCGCAGGATCATAATAAGGTCCTAAATCACTCGTCTTTGTGTTAGCAATAAAACTCACCCTTAGCTCTCGAAGGTAGCATTGGACTGGGTCAAAGTTGATAACAGGAAGTTGCTTTGCACCCTGGGATGTCTTCAGGGTCAGCAGTCTTGAGGTCACTGCTCCCTGGCTTGCGTCGATAGCCTCATGCCTCCTGGTTACCAGCTTGTCTCGGAGATGAATGATGACATCATAGGGCTCCAGTGGAGGCCGAAATATCTTCTAAAATATGTAAAAATATTGCAGGGCTTTAATTCATTTATTTAAAAAATGCAGGCACACACGCACATAGACTGTACACACAAGGAATGCTCCCCAGGAAGTGGAGAGTGAGCACTGTCAGTGCTGGCAGGAAATAATGTATCCAGAGAATGGGGTAATAGTAGTATGAATGCACTTTGAGCACTCTTACAGAGTGGATTTGGTGAAATATAAATTCATATTATTAAGAAGTTTCATGGCCAGAGTAATAAATGGAGTTCAATGATACAACATTCAATGTAATCTAGAACAATTCTTGGTTGTTTCCTGGATTTTGTCATGACAAAGATTCCCAGACTAACACATTCTGCATAACAGCAACATTTATGAAAAAAAAAATGTTGTCTAGTATAATTTTCTATCAATTTATTACTATCATAATTATCAATTCTTTTTAAAGGAAGGGGCTAGGGAGGGCATCCTTTTGGGCTGATTACAAAATTACATGTGAAATTTCATCACCAACCCTTACTGTGTGTTGTTCCTTGATAGGATGAGCAGCTACGTAGCATACTTACTTGTTCAACTGACATACATATCCATAGAAACTAAATGGTAAGGAACAACGATTAACCCATCGTTCCTACTTCATTTTGAATCCAAACAGCCTCTGCGTAGAGCTACTCCCTCTGTACCTGAATGCTCATATGCAAGCAACCACAGGATTGATAGCTGAAGTCCCCCCTATGATCTGAAGGACTGTAAGTGACCATGCATCACAAAACCAACAAAAAGTCACATGTACTGAGTTTGTGTTGGGACTGAATATAGGTGAAATGGGTCAACCCAGTCAATCTTGACTTTTTCATATTTTTCAAAAGACCCAGTCTTCTACATAATACTAAAATCTGGGATCATAAAACGAACAGGAAATTGTACTTTTGGCAGTTTTTCTCAAACGCTTTTTGATTGAATAGTGTGATTAGGTGTTTCTCATGGAGTCCTCTTTTCATTTTGTAAGAACCCTGTCCATACTCTTCACTTTCAATTCCAATAACTTTGGAAAGAATCATGCTACTGCTTTGAAAGCCGCCATTAATCATCTACATAATTGTAAATGTGTTAATTAAGCATGCTCAATTTCAGCTTAATCTGATAATCCCTTCATTGTTGTTACTCTGGTGGTTAACATCCTGTTTTTGTTCCATTCACAGCACAGGTAGCGCAGCTTGGTGAAAGATTAAGCGCTTGAATAGACCCTCAGTGTGCTTCAGAGCCGCTTTTCTCAGTTCACATTTTTCAGAGTGTGTGCTTTCTTTTCAATATTAGGTTTTGTGATGCAGGGTCACATAAGCAACAAGGAAAAGGTGCCTTGCATATTAGTGGCACTACAGCTGCAGCCAGAGTACTCAAACTAGAGACCTCGGGTCTGCTGGTCTTCAGTATCATCAATCGTATTGAAAGTCCATGTCTTTTCTTTTATTTACTTCGGTGTTTTGAATGTGAGGGATATACATACTTAGCTGAATGGAGTAAGAATTCCTTTGTACATTATGGCTAAGTCTGTGGGTATATAAGTTATCATTTTGAGCGCATACCTTGAAATCACACTCAGAGAGATGTTTGGCAGACAGCTGGTCCTTCAGTTCTTTGAGAGATTCCCCAGCTAGGGCCACTAGTCTCTTGAAAATCTTCAAAAAATAATGATAACAGCAAGAATATGAAGACAGAACTTCATTTCAGCAAACTTGGTTTGAAGAACTGTATTACAGTGTAAAAAAATTAAGGAAATAAAATAGTATGAAAAGAAAAAAAATCTGAACTATTGTCAACATTTGGAAACAATTATAGTTTGTGAAGGTGGTTATCTCTTACAAAGCATGTGAAAATCATTATGTGAAAATCAAACCAATGCTGTATTTGACACAAATTTATGAGAGATGACGAAGGAATTGGATGTACACATTACTTATATGACACAGAAATCAAAGAACACATTCAGCTCATCTGAGCTTATTTCATGAAAATAAGAAAAATCAAGGCTTTTGTTGTTTTCTTTTCCTCCAAGAAGCTTACTATGTACCTGGATTGTTGGTTTTTCCTGTGTCCAGATTGACTTCTGTCTGTCAGCAGGCGTTGCTAGGAACATAGTTGGCAGATGCGAGCGATTGTTGGTGAAATGGTCTCGGATTTCATCATAATTTGCAGCTGGACAAAAAAAAAAAAAAAAAAAAAAATTAAACAGCAAAATGAATATCCAGTGTAACATATTTATAATTTTTACATTAAATTCAGGAGAAACAAAATAAACAAAATCATACTCTTCAGCATGCTGTAAATGTTACCCATTACACAAAGAGGGGAATAATTTTATCAGTATTTATAAAAGAGCTGTACTTCATGTACAACACAGCCCAATTCATTTTGAGGAGAGTGACAATACAAAATGACCTTGAATAGAGATTACACTCTGCAAGAAACACTGCGCAATGTTGGTTTATGGCTGAAGAAAGTTTTTTTTTTTTTTTTTTTTTTTTTACAACCGGGTAGACATAACAAATACAAAAATGGGTGAATGGTATCAGGGAACAGAAAGAGCTGTAATACCTTTGAGGTCATTGTTGAAGTTGATGATGAGGGGGGCACTCTCCCAGTCATGGGTGCAGAGCAAGCTCAAGAACCGAAGAAACCCTGTTTGTGGACAGCTGAGGGTGGGTGAAAAAAAAAAAAACACTTCTCAGTGCAATCATAAAGTGAATTGGAACATACAGCAAATGGTTATGTGCCTATAATTAACTACTACTAGTTACAAACTTTAAGATACAAATCATGACATTTTAAAGTCTTCACAATTTGCTCATTATCTTTAACATTTACAAAGTGGAAGGCAAATTGCTCATCAAAAAATCCCTCCCAATTATCAATGACAATCCTTTTTAAGCTTCTGAAAGTTTTTAAGAATGTTTGAGCATGGAGTAGATATTTCCTCTTCACCTCTCACTCGCTGGCTTATATTGATTCTATTACAATTAAAACCCTTCAATTTGCGTTAAAAAAAAGAAACTTCAAATCCTTACTTCATATAACTATGAATCATACGTATGTTTCCACAGTGTATGACATATTAAACCACGGTTACAATTCATTATTTTGAAGGTTCAGAATTCTGAAGGTTTATTATTTCAAAGGTTAAAGGTTCATTATTTTTGAATCCTAAAATGTAACAAAGGTGGATTAAATGATCCTTCTCAATTACAAACAATATTTCATTTTCAGATTAAAGAACCTTCAGAGTAACAAACCCTCTTTCATTTTTGGATCGACAAACTTTTCGAACCAACCTTATCTTCATTTTCAGAATTAGAAATCTTCCAAATATTGACATTTTCAGATTAGCGAACCTTCAGAATGACGAACTTCACGCCTAAAACATAACACCCCTGCTCACATCCACCTCATCCCTCCTCCCCATACGTATTCTCCACACACATCAACACCCACACATTCACTTACCCTGGTGGTGTAAGAGGAGCAGGGTGTAAGAAGAGGTACGCCACCATGAGATCTAAACTCTCGGAGGTCACATGATCAGATAGGAGATGTGCCGACACCCACCTCTTGGCCATTCGGACAGTGGGACCATACACTCCATGATGCTGCTGTACACTGCCATGTGCATTGAAAACAAACAATTTTGAAATTCCAGATATTGAAGTCATTCAAAAGACATCTTTTTCTTATTTCTAAATTCATAAGTACATTACATTCAAAGTCTATCATAGCTCAACTAAAACTTTTCTTTTATGTCGATCACTTTATAATACAACACATCATGTATACTTTTCTTATAACTTTGTTGTTAATGTAATCTGCAATAACTTTCTAAGGGTATCTCCCCCTTCCCCCACGACAAACTCTGTTTTGCATGCAGGGTGACTTCTTCTTTTCATACTGTAATGGCAATCAATAATTTTTACCACCTACCTGTGACTTATTAGATGTCATAAATGGTCTCTATCTCGTTAAAAGCTTGATCTAGCTGTTATCATTATCATTTTCATCATTATCATAATAATCATCATCTTCATTGTCATCATTATCATAATCATCATCAACATCATCATTGTAAAAATATTAACGATCATTAATATTCTGATCACTGATGCAAGCACAATTTTCATTTTTTTTGCCAAAGAGTGGTGACAGAACTCACCCATTAAGCAGATTCGTCAGGTGTGGCTGGTGCTCCGTCTCCACTTCCAGGGCGCTGGACCTTGGGTTGTCTCTGAGCATGCTCAGTCCTTCCTTGCTGACCACTTCCTTGAGAAGGGTGATCTCTCGTCTGTGAGCCACGGACACCTCAAACACGAAGCCATCCTAGACACGCAAAAAACGCAAGGTGACAACAAACATTTAAAAACAAATCATACAGTTGAATGCTATAAATACTTACTCTCTGCAAGAAAGGTGATTCTTGGTATCTGAGAATATAATGCAAATGGATGAACTGCAAATCATATATTTTCTTTCTAGTATTATGGCCCTATTTCACATATAATATAATATCTACCTCTACGGCTAGTGCTGCATAATATTTCAAGTGAGAGATATGACGGCTATGGTGCTAGGGAAAATATTCAATCATGGAAACTCATTATATTCGTTTGTGATATTAAATCATACTCACAACAAGGAAAAGTAGAAATTACGCAGTGCGTAATATATGTCCCCGCCGGAAGTAGCATTTTGTTGCAAAATGTACAATATAGGTCAAAAATCAAGGTCAAAGGTCAAAGAAGTCAAAGGTCAAAATTCTGTGTAGAAGTTTTGAAGCCCTCACCTAGAGCCATCACATAAAGTAAACCGAATCGAAATCGGGGTAGAAATGGCGAAGGAGTAGCATTTTGTAGCCAATGTACAATATACGTCAAAAATCAAGGTCAAAGGCCAAAGAAGTCAAAGGTCAAAATTCTGTGTAGAAGTTTGGAAGCCCTCACCTAGTGCCATCACATAAAGCAAACGGAATCAAAATCGGGTTAGAAATGGTGAAGGAGTAGCATTTTGTAGCAAAATGTACAATATAGGTCAAAAATCAAGGTCAAAGGTCAAAGAAGTCAAAGGTCAAAATTCTGTGTAGAAGTTTGGAAGCCCTCACCTAGTGCCATCACATAAAGCAAACGGAATCGAAATTGGGTTAGAAATGGCGAAGAAGCAGCATTTTGTAGCAAAATGTATAGGTCAAAAATCAAGGTCAAAGGTCAAAGAAGTCAAAGGTCAAAATTCTGTGAAGAAGTTTGGAAGCCCTCACCTAGTGCCATCACATAAAGCAAACGGAATCGAAATCGGGTTGGAAATGGCGAAGGTGTGGCATTTTGTAGCAAAATGTACAATATAGGTCAAAAATCAAGGTCAAAGGTCAAAGAAGTCAAAGGTCAAAATTCTGTGTAGAAGTTATGAAGCCCTCACCTAGTGCCATCACATAAAGCAAACGGAATCAAAATCGGGTTAGAAATGGCGAAGGGGTAGCATTTTGTAGCAAAATGTACAATATAGGTCAAAAATCAAGGTCAAAGGTCAAAGAAGTCAAAGGTCAAAATTCTGTGAAGAAGTTTGGAAGCCCTCACCTAGTGCCATCACATAAAGCAAACACAATCAAAATTGGGTTAGAAATGGCGAAGGGGTAGCATTTTGTAGCAAAATGTACAATATAGGTCAAAAATCAAGGTCAAAGGTCAAAGAAGTCAAAGGTCAAAATTCTGTGTAGAAGTTTTGAAGCCCTCACCTAGAGCCATCACATAAAGTAAACCGAATCGAAATCGGGGTAGAAATGGCGAAGGAGTAGCATTTTGTAGCCAATGTACAATATACGTCAAAAATCAAGGTCAAAGGCCAAAGAAGTCAAAGGTCAAAATTCTGTGTAGAAGTTTGGAAGCCCTCACCTAGTGCCATCACATAAAGCAAACGGAATCAAAATCGGGTTAGAAATGGTGAAGGAGTAGCATTTTGTAGCAAAATGTACAATATAGGTCAAAAATCAAGGTAAAAGGTCAAAGAAGTCAAAGGTCAAAATTCTGTGTAGAAGTTTGGAAGCCCTCACCTAGTGCCATCACATAAAGCAAACGGAATCGAAATTGGGTTAGAAATGGCGAAGGAGCAGCATTTTGTAGCAAAATGTATAGGTCAAAAATCAAGGTCAAAGGTCAAAGAAGTCAAAGGTCAAAATTATTATTATTATTATTATTATTTATTCGGCATTTGCAAAACAATAAAAGTGATAACAGAGAAACAGAGTAAACAAACAAAACACAAGAAAACGAAGTGTCAGGCTTTCCCTGTTGAGCTTCCCGAAGGAGCCGGGTTGGAAAAAAGCAATCAAAATCACTATGACCCTTGGGCCTCTCCAACCAACTTAAGGAAGCACATCAGGAAATTGTTGAACATAAAAGAAAAGAAATAATACAATTTTGAATTAAGCGTGTACACCAAGGGATTTTTTCTTTATACAAGCAAAAAATATCATTGTGGCAAATGGGTATTCCTTCCACCCCCCGTAAAAAGAAAAGAAAAAAAAAATCCAGTATACAAAAAAAAAAAAAATGTTATCAGAGTACATCTCAACAACAAATATCCCCTCTAACTGCACTGCAGTGTATGAAGCCAGCAGGTATTTCAAACTTCAAACATCAACATCCCCCAAACATCCCCCAAATCTTCAATACACAGTAAATATAAAAATAATTTCAAAACTTTAACTTCATCATTATCCTGAGACTACATAACCCAGCACTTTCTTTAAAATTCCCTTGTGTGGTATTACATACACCACTGTGCAATATACATTATATATCAGACGCCAAAAGTCATAAATACAGTAATATCAAATAATACAAAGCATGAATTAAGGCATAAACATCCCCCAGAAAAAAACTATAAAATTACTAATCAGTTCATGTTGTATATGTCTTACACAAAAAACTGAAACCCACAGACAAAAATATAACTGGGTCGCAAACAAAACTGAATATCAATCATTATTCTGTGTTTTATGGCAACCAAGAGCAATCATGGTAAGAAAAACAGCAAAAAAAGAAATCACAATTATCAGGTAAAATCAATCATAATCCTCCTTTAGACATGTCCTGCATCGTCCAGGGATTGAAATTAGCTGAGTTACAATATACTGATGATACAGAAACCTGAAAAAAGTCGGTAAAATCCTCTCCAAATGAGAGCAGAAATCAGGGCACCAGGGCACCCGACCTGAGATAACACACTCATACAGTTTAACTTAACAAATTTGTGTATTTCAAACAAAGTCAAAGTACAGAGACTTTCATACACATGTACATTGTATGTTTATCATGCCTGTGGTTATCAATACACTACATTAAAATGAACTTTTCAGTTGTTGAAGGAAAGATGAGAGAGAATCAATGACTGCCGAGTCCCTTACTGAGTCAGGTAATTTGTTCCAGAGTCTGGGAAACCTACGGGTGGGGGACAGGAAGAGTACTTGGGTTCTAGACGGGTGGTGAGTGAATGTAAGAAGGTATGGGTGCCGGGTATTTATCTGAACAGTGTTGGATATAGCTTCACATTTAATAACCCCTGAAAGGCATTTTATGGTGAACGCGCATAGAGCATAATCCCTTCTGGACTGTAACGATGACCAATGGAGCAAGCGGAGGCGCTCATCGTAGGACATCTCACACCTCCTTTGATGGAGTGCGGCTCTGGTCGCTGTCCGTTGAACTTGCTCTAGTTTATGCTCCTGGGCTGCAGTGTTGGGGTGCCATGCTGGTATGCCATATTCCAGAATTGGGAGTACCAGGGACCGGTAGAGACAAAATATCGCCTGCGTGGAGGCCCCACGTGCGATGCAGCGAATAAAACCCAGTAGCCGATTGGCACGAGCTACAACAGCGTCCACATGCAAGTTCCAACGGAGATCGGACGATATGATCACTCCAAGGTACTTGTAGGATGGTACATGGGCTAGCGGGTCATTGTTAAGGGTGTAGACTGGGTATTGATCCGGTATCCGCTTCCGGGTGATGTGCATCACCTTGGTTTTCGCGGTGTTAAGTGACATTTGCTTTGACGTGCACCATTCGTGAATTTTGTCAAGGTCTGATTGTAACACTGCTTGGTCATGTAAGGATCGTATCATTCTGTAGACGAGGATGTCATCAGCAAAAAGAACTGTGGTGGACTTTATGGAGTGAGCCACATTATTGACAAACAAGTTAAAGAGACAGGGTCCGATCACGCTTCCTTGCGGTACCCCCGAAGAGGCTCTAGTCCAAGAGGAGAATGCGCCCTGGTACATCACACGTTGGTCTCGCAGAACAAGGAAGGATTTGAGCCATTTCCAAACCATTCCGCGAATGCTGTAATCCTTGGCAACTGTATCGAGCAACGCAGAATGTGACATTTTGTCAAATGCTTTTGACATGTCACAGAACACAGCATCGATCCGGGGAGCTTTAGGTCTGTCTAGGGTACAAGACCAATCATGAAGGACATTGGTTAGTTGGGTAACGCAACTTCTCCCTCTCATGAAGCCATGTTGGTGACAATTCCACATGCCATATGAATCCATGTGTGATTGAATAGCTGATGTTACTATTCGTTCAAGGGTTTTGCAGAGCACAGAAGTTAGTGCAACGGGTCTGTAGTTAGTGAGCAACTCTCTGTCACCCTGTTTGTATATGGGAGTAATGTTTGCCTTTTTCCACATGTTTGGTACAACCCCTGTATGAAGAGATGAATTGAATAGGGCACACAAGGGATACACAATCTCATAAGCAGTTTCCTTGATGATTTTAGGGTGAATTCCATCTGGCCCTGGGGGTTTATTTGCTGGAAGAGAGAGCAACATTGGAATAATCTCACCTACAGAAACGGACAACTGACTCAGTTCAGGGACTAGGCATGAGCTGTCTAGAGGTTCATCTGGGATAAGTTGTGCAGGGTTGAACACAGAACTAAAGTAATCATTAAAAGCTTGCGATATACTGTCAGGATTATTGAGAGTAGTACCATCATGAACAAACACACGAGGGGCAGATGATTGCTTACATGATCTAACATAGCTCTGTGAAGAAGTTTGGAAGCCCTCACCTAGTGCCATCACATAAAGCAAACGGAATCGAAATCGGGTTGGAAATGGCGAAGGTGTGGCATTTTGTAGCAAAATGTACAATATAGGTCAAAAATCAAGGTCAAAGGTCAAAGAAGTCAAAGGTCAAAATTCTGTGTAGAAGTTTTGAAGCCCTCACCTAGTGCCATCACTTAAAGCAAACGGAATCGAAATCGGGTTAGAAATGGCGAAGGGGTAGGTAGCAAAATGTACAATATAGGTCAAAAATCAAGGTCAAAGGTCAAAGAAGTCAAAGGTCAAAATTCTGTGTAGAAGTTTGGAAGCCCTCACCTAGTGCCATCACATAAAGCAAACGGAATTGAAATCGGGTTAGAAATGGCGAAGGAGTAGCATTTTGTAGCAAAATGTACAATATAGGTCAAAAATCAAGGTCAAAGGTCAAAGAAGTCAAAGGTCAAAATTCTGTGTAAAAGTTTGGAAGCCCTCACCTAGTGCCATCACATAAAGCAAATTGAATCGAAATCGGGTTAGAAATGGCGAAGGAGTAGCATTTTGTAGCAAAATGTACAATATAGGTCAAAAATCAAGGTCAAAGGTCAAAGAAGTCAAAGGTCAAAATTCTGTGTAGAAGTTTTGAAGCCCTCACCTAGTGCCATCACATAAAGCAAACGGAATCAAAATCGGGTTAGAAATGGCGAAGGGGTAGCATTTTGTAGCAAAATGTACAATATAGGTCAAAAATCAAGGTCAAAGGTCAAAGAAGTCAAAGGTCAAAATTCTGTGAAGAAGTTTGGAAGCCCTCACCTAGTGCCATCACATAAAGCAAACACAATCAAAATTGGGTTAGAAATGGCGAAGGGGTAGCATTTTGTAGCAAAATGTACAATATAGGTCAAAAATCAAGGTCAAAGGTCAAAGAAGTCAAAGGTCAAAATTCTGTGAAGAAGATTGGAAGCCCTCACCTAGTGCCATCACATAAAGCAAACGGAATCAAAATCGGGTTAGAAATGGCGAAGGAGTAGCATTTTGTAGCAAAATGTACAATATACGTCAAAAATCAAGGTCAAAGGTCAAAGAAGTCAAAGGTCAAAGTTCTGTGTAGAAGATTGGAAGCCCTCACCTAGTGCCATCACATAAAGCAAACGGAATCAAAATCGGGTTAGAAATGGTGAAGGAGTAGCATTTTGTAGCAAAATGTACAATATACGTCAAAAATCAAGGTCAAAGGTCAAAGAAGTCAAAGGTCAAAATTCTGTGTAGAAGTTTTGATGCCCTCACCTAGTGCCATCACATAAAGCAAACGGAATCGAAATCGGGTTAGAAATGGCGAAGGAGTAGCATTTTGTAGCAAAATGTACAATATAGGTCAAAGGTCAAGGTCAAAGGTCACAACTGAAATTCTGTGTTAGAAGTTTCAAAGCTCCCATGTAGTGCTATCATATAAAGCAAACAGAATCAAAATTGGCTCATAAATGACAGAGAAGTAGCAAATTGAACATTTTGATCACACACGGATGCACACACAGACGGACGGACGGACGCACGGACGCATGGACACACACACGTACGGAGCCCGTTTCATAGTCCCCTGCTCGAACTCGAACGCGGGGACAATAATTACTCCCTACGATTTTTGTGAAATTGGTACTAATAATCACAAAGAAATTGAGAATAAACTAGCAGGATAGATATACAGCCTGTATCAATCAACTAAACCTGGTATAATCATTACAGTGCATTCTCATACTATATGGAGGTAAGGTGGCCTTTACTGATCAAACTGAAATGCCATCAACTCACAAGCATGACGAAGACTTGCTTTGCTGTCGCCACAGTGACAAGCTTACACTGCTTCCTCAGCAGCTCCGCCATCTTGAGGTGAAAGGCGGCCTTGATGTGATGAATGGCTTCAAGATCATCGGGCCACTTCCCGCTGCTTTCCAGGTGACACATCACTGACATGTGGGTAATATTCAAAAGCAGCAGGTAAGCATACCCTGGAACCACTGACAAAAATATTACCTCAGCAAGTGACAGCAGTCCTGATAATTAATGACCATATTGTCCTTTTCATTTGGCTAAATAAATAATGATGATGATGATAATAATAATAACAATAATAATAATAACAATAATAATAAAAATAATAATAATAACAATAACAATAATGATAATAATAATAATAATAATAATAATAATAATAATAATAATAATAATAATAATAATAGTTCGTTAATAATAATAATAATAATAATAATATAAGCAAGTTAAAACTGGTGGAGTACTTGACCTGTTGCCAATGGAAACTTTGTTAATCCCACACAGAGTCAAAATACAATTGAGAAACTTGTAAGGAAAAGGATAATGGGGAGATGGTGGGGGGGGGGGGAAGTTCTGTGCACAAGTCCAAAAATGTT
Organism: Diadema setosum; assembly: GCF_964275005.1. Lineage (NCBI taxonomy): Eukaryota > Metazoa > Echinodermata > Echinoidea > Diadematoida > Diadematidae > Diadema > Diadema setosum. The sequence goes on along the minus strand of NC_092691.1, from coordinate 5,495,269 downwards.
CAACTTTGGAATGATTGGTTGCTATCATTTTTGCAAAGGTAGACCTGATAAGAAGGTCATACATGGTGGACACAAACAAACGAAATAAAATTAAAGTTCACTTTAACATCTCTGGAATTATCAATTATGGTAGATCACTTAAAGATAGTGTAAGAGCTGGAAGAGTGTGGCAACATCTGTAAAATTAATGACATACATAATGGACAATTAAAATAATACTGAAACAAAACATACTTCTGAGCCAAAAAATAATAATTTGGTTAAAAGTTTGAAAAATAGCATATACTGAGCATGCTGAACGAAATTTCAGCAGAAACATATTTTTCATAACAAAATCATATTCTGCTGAAGAAAAAGAATTAAATGATATACAAACATACAAGTAGGGAGTTCTGCATTGTTACCCAGTATCATGGAAACCTAGTAAAATGCAACACACGAAAAAAGATATAAAAATATTCTAGGAAATGGCCAAGCAAAAAATAAACACAAAACACAAACCATCGGTTCACTGGAAGCAACATCTTTTTGGAATTCAAATGGAGGTGAAAAATTTGTACACACACACCTTTGAGAGATGGCACCCAGGCTGGACTCTGCTTGTCAGGTGAGGGTGTCCTAACAGGATTAATCTTTTGGGTCTGCTTGAGCTTGATAGCAGCTGGAAAACCAGGAGCGGGAGGATGAACCTGTTAAAGGATTGGTGCATTGATACATTGAACTTTGAATGGCTGGGCTTTAACCCATTGAGGACGAACTGATTTTGATACAACAAGCATTTCCCATCACATGCTCGACTATACTCGGGACTCGTCCTCGACGGGTTAAGCAACAAGGACAACATTCCATGATGCATTGATGAATTGAGCAAAGGTGTGGCCTGCTTCAATTTTTGTACCAGAGAAGTGCTTTGACCTTTCCTTGTATTTTCTCAAACTCAAATTCCATATGTGGGACAGTGAATGATGAAAGTCCATGGCAACATTAGACATCTGCATAAGGCAGATACTTGCTGCACAGACAAAGACTACACAGACTCACAGACAAACTGACAATAATAATGTGGCAAACTGTACTTTTCCTTTTGCAAGATAATCCTTTGCAACCAGCAAATCCAAAGACTGAGCAGTTGAAAGTTTTCTCTCATATCGCATATGTTAGGAATTAGCCAGTGAGTAAATAAAATCATATCTCTGTGAGTCCTTGTCTGAATTTTAGTCATCATTTAGAGCTATTCATGAGGGACAGTAGTAGAATTTAAACCAGAACAAATCAGGGAGTAAAAATACACTAAGGAAGATTTGCTGCACAGAATTTTGTTGCACTTAATTAGGGTTCCCTAAAAAATGATTTGCAATCATCGGGTGGGCACCGAGTGTACCTCTGTGTGGCGGAATGCTTGTGACGTTCCCTGCACCGATCCGATACTGAGAGGAAGATCCTTCAGTCCTCTCAGATGCTGACTGAGCTTGGTGTAGGCCGCACTGATGAGGGCATGCTCTTCTTCCCCCGTTCCCATGACGGGTTTGTCCGGTCCATCCGTCCCAGAAGAGGGGTCGGGGATGGGTTGGTGCAAGATGGGGTCCAGCTGGTCGCCGATGTAGCAGACAGAGTCCGGTGAAATACCAGCATGTCTACAGCAACAGAAAAAATAGTTGAGAAGCTGTTCTATGAGAGGATCAATATCAAAGCATCAATATAATAAAATTCCTTTTTAAGCCGTTAAAGACGAGTCCCGAGTATACTCGGGCAAGTGTCTATGGCAAGTGCGTGTGGTAGCAGAATCAGTCCATTCTCAATGGGTTAACTACAAAATATCTGCCATTAATGACACAACCTTGTCTATTTGTACACATCAAACCTCACTGACGAAGTATTATCATTCTTGCATAGTCAAATGTCTTTACAGTTGGGGCTTGTGTCCGATGTTGAAACAGAGTCATCAAGTTCTAGGCCAAACAACAACATTGAGGAATGAGTATGCCAAGGAAATAATATTTGTATAAATGACAAAAAAATTGACACTCTTGGAACAGTAAAACTTGATTAATATCAGACATCTATCAAAGAGTATGACCATTTATTTGACTGTGATCTGATCAGGTACTACATGTATGCTATGTTAGGTCATCTAACACTTTAGTCAGGTGACCATTATTTCATTATTCCTCTTTTTGATGTTTCCTCACACTTTCTTGTCATATCACATACAGGTTTTCAAGTCAGATTGTATCATGAGGTGATTTTCCTGGTAAGTATTCACTTAGGCAACTCACAATTCAAAGACATGCTTGACGATGTGACAACAGACTAGTCTCTTTTCAGACACCGAGGAGCCTGGCCACACCACAGCTTCACAGATGGAGCCATCCTGGAAACGCCGCAGCTCACACTTCTTCCCCCAAAACTCGCTGAACTCGGCAGCCTGAAGAATAAAGACACTGATGACTTTAGGGTGAGCAGTAACACCTCAACTCAGGATTACAAGATTTTCAAAAGACTTTGTCGGTACTGGCTGTACTCAATGGCCACACTTGAAAGCCATAGACCATCAAAAAAATAAATAAATAAATTTAAAAAAAAAATACTGAAATGGCAGGAAAGTGCGGTTACCTTTTATTAAGACACAAAAGAAGATGTGTACGTGTATGTGCAGGTACCAAGTTATTCATAACTTGAAAGTTGAGCATGCTGCTTGGGAAAAAAATCTAAAAATATTGTGCATGAAGCTACGTGGGCAAAGTCGTTTGTGCCTCTGGCCCAAGGTCCAGGCCCTGGAAGCACCCTAAAGGGTTCTACATGTTCTCTGGTGCAATTAAAGTCTTACTGTTGAGTCAAAGTTAATGAGCTGTAATCAAAGATGGAGATTTTCAAACCAGATTTTAGTAACGCTTGAGGAGACATTTGAGTCATTTACATTTACATTTACATTTACATTTGAGTCATTTTCTTTCTATATCAAATACATTTTTAAGACCCCCATGGACTATTCTGAATACTTTATTATGTGCATCATAACACTACAACACCCATCACTTATTTTCCTCTATCTCTGAGGGTATAACTTTGCACATTTATTCAACAAGTAATCTTTCCATAAGATAATTTTATCCAAAATGTTATGCAAAGAGTGGCTAAACGAAGCAATACTTGGGGTGTACTCGCTTACCTCTGGAGTGTTAGCTGTTGGTCCCTTGTCCAATATGCTTGATGCAAGACTGGGGTTTAGCAATAACCCAATGCTCAGGGGTCCCTGGTCCACACTTTTGGGTGGGGCAGCATTGAGTGGCCACTGTGATGGGTAGGAATAAAAATAGTTACACTGTTACTGACAGGAGGAGAAGAAAAATAGGCAATCTGCACAAACTTTGTACGTTCATCCATTAGATGACTCTGGCACAAACTATCGTATAAATGGGTTGTAGAATGTAGTCAATCAGAAGCACTTAAATGAGTCAAGTGTCTCCTCTTAATTTACTTACAAAAATGAAAGGGCATTAAAAGAGTACAGCAGCAAAAAAACAAAACAAAACAAAACAAAAAACATACTAGCACAGCATGAGCCCAAACAATCGCTTTGATTTACAGTCATCTGCAAAGCTAGTCAGAGACCAACCCAATTGTATTGTAATATAAAGTTTTACTAGCTACAATCATAATTAATTGACCCATTTTTATAAAACAAATAATGCACAGGTTTTAATTTGTGATGCTAGTGGAGATGCTTCACACTCTCTGGCATCCAAAATGTCATGCAACATGCACCATGGTAAATACCCTCTAGCGTGCTGCATAAACACACTCTCACTTGTGCAGTAATTTGTATTATATTGTATTGTATAATAGCTTTAACATGGAATAACATGGCAACACCTATTGGAACAGGCAATTACCTGCAGCAAAGTTGAAGACGGTTTGATTTTGCTACAACACGCATTTCCCATAGACACCTGTCCGAGTATACTCGGGACTCATCCTCAACGGGATATGAGGGAAAGACTTGACCAACATATATGAAACTAAAGCATACGACGTACCTGTGAGGTATGGTGGAGTTGAGAGCTGATCAGCTGCACCCTCTCACCGAGAGCTCGCTTCAAGAGCTCCAGCAATCTCTGTCTGACCACCAGAGTAAAATCACCTGCTACATCCATCACTTCATCCTGTAGACAGAACTTCTTGATACCTGGTCTCATCTCACTGAGATTGTCAATTCTGGAGGGAAAGAGATAAAGTAGATAAAGATGTGTAAATCAATAAAAATGAATTTCCTTTATTTCATTCACTATTCTTTTAATTTGTTGCCTTTTTTGATACTACTGACATGACACTGGATTAATTCTGTCATCACAACATTTGTTTCACTAAATTAGCATTAACTTTGAGCAAATTATCAATAAACTGAAACCAATTTTGTGTGGTTACACAAAGCCATTGTCAAACTTCCCACCCCCCCCCCCTTCCCACCAAAAAAAAAAAAAAAAAAGGAAAGTGACAGACATAAGAATACAAACTCTTCAAAAGTTCTTTAAATCAGCAAGGCACATCTCCAATGATCTAATAAGGAAATGCAATAAAGCTATGGCATCACTGAAATGTGCTCAAATAATGGAGAAGGGAAAAAAGCTAGATAACCATATTCCCTACACTCATTATGAACTTTATTCTATCTCTATTTACCAAAGACAAATGGAGCACGGCATGTGGAATTACTCTTTAACCCCTTCCATATGGGAACCTGGTGGCCTGTGTATTAAGTCTGTGGGGATTTCAGAATTTAGTATGGGACAGGTTAATATTACCTGATGAAATGATCAAACTTCCTCGAGAAAGGAACAGGGGTCATGAAGAGACACTGGAAGGCGTCGATTCGCCGGTCCTCCAAGATACCAAGACTCTGAGAGGCTTCATGCTTCAACTGCCAGAAAACAAATAGGAAATTGATCTCAGTCACAGGTAACTCCAACTACAGAGTATGCAGCAATGTGAAATCTTACCTAACCCCTTTACAGTTGGCCCTGAGTGCACTCAGACTGAGGTTCTTGGAGAATGTAAATTACCGGTAGAACAAATTACATCACAAGTCATGTCGTCTTTAAAGGGTTAAATAGAAACAAAAAAGTGAAATCACCATACATGTATGTCTACCAATCATAAAGAAATGCTACAAGGTACACGATGTAGAAAAAAAGCAACAACTGCAAATACAATTGTAATAGATTCATTTTTCTTTTTTGCCGAAACCCTTTAGCTGTGTTTGTCAACTTTCCCATGTTTGAAATGCATTTCAACACCTACTATCAAGACACATTATTTTGCAAATGCCTTTGGGATCGCATTTTTCCAGTTGTCGCGTTTATCAACTCTGTCATGAGTTGATTGGGAAGGCTTGTCAGTGCACAGCTCCATCGCACAGTTTTCCCCAAGGAGTGGAGATGTGTTGTTGGCAGCTTCAAGTTACAAACATGTTTTAAAACAACTTTGTGTATATCAACTCCACAGAAACACATTTCCGGTTCAAACATGTTTGCAATTGAATTTTTTTTTTCATTGTTTCAGAAACCTGTTTCTAACCCAAATCAAATCAGCTATGCATTTATCAACTGCCCAAAACTCCCTGAAAGTTGTTTGGAAACCTTAATTCTGCGCAAAGAGTGAGTTGATAAACGCAGCCTATATTTCATCCAGCATATGCTTTGGAAAGTTTAGACACTATATAAGTGCACACTCCTTAGGTGAGTGGCTTTTGCATTTAGTCAAATGACTTCATTCCTTTTTACGATTTGACATTGTCCCCAAAATGTCCCTATAATCTTATTTTGTATTTAGTTTTAGGGTTATAAAGTTCAGAAGTTCAGGAAAAATGAAGTTACATGCTCGTAGGAAGAGACAGTCATCTCTGAACACAGGTTGAGACATCCAGATGGATCCAGGAAGACGACAGGAAAGTGCCGGTGGAACTCTAGGAGAGGTGGAGCATCATGGGAAGGTGATCCTCTACTCAAGTCCAAGCCATGTGATGTCCAGTCTGATGAAGCTGTGTTGACAGCGGAAAAGAAAACAAAAATTCATCTTTTCTACCGATTTCAATTCATTCAATTGAATCTATATCCAAATTCATATAACTCTGTCAGTAGGACTGGTATACAATCAGATTGTACTAACAGGATATAAAACCCAAGAGGCATGTTGGAAAAGATAGGATCATCGCCAAAGATACTGAATTGAAATAACATACACGAATAAACCAAAAACACATTAGTAAATTAATACATAATAAACTAAAGACTCAATATAGCAAATGTAACATCAGAAAATAGATTTCTGACTGAATATTCACAGTTCTTACTCTATTAACAAGGTATCTGCAGTTTGGGTCTGAAAATGACATGTATTTTTTTTTTTTTTAAATGCAACAATAGCAAAACAAAGTCAAACAGTTGTTTAATACAATGGTGATTCTTCTACGGCAAGCTTTAAAATGAAACAAGGCTTAAACCACCACTATGATGAAAGTCTGATAGAGCTGTAGAGTTGTACATATCCTCTTCAAATTTGAGAAATCTTGATTTTCTCGGCTTTCTGCTCACCATTCAAGCATACTTTCTTTATTATCATTTTCATACACATTTGTTCATACAGTCTTGAGAAAGTCAGCTTTGAAGTTCAAATTGCAGTGAAGCACGCGAGTGACTAGATGTTTAAAAACACAATGAATTGATTAAAAATGCCAAAGTAGTAGGCTTCATAAACACTGAAAAGTTCCAATTTCAGAAGAATCCTAAGCTTTGTTCAGTAAGCAGTAAAGAAATCAAAGTTTTGATATCTTTATGAAAAGATATCAAATTCCTAACATTTCAGCAAATCATCTTTCTTGGAAGATTTCTCAGTTTAAATGTCTGCAACTTCACCAAGGTGTCACAATGAGGGGTCTCACACGTGCCGATGTCGCAACTGATGTCTACTCACCAATGAAGTGCATGGTATTCCTGAACACTTGGTATGCACTCATCATCCTGTTGATTTTACCCACATCCAAGAGGTGAGCCACCAGCATGGAGGCCAGGAAACCATGGAAACCGTCTCCACCCTGGCAGTGGTGGATAGCATGGGAAGAAGAATGCAACAGTGTTGACATACGGAAATTACACAGGAATGCACCCTCCTGGAAGGAAGCAAATCCCTGGTCTTCATTCTGTATGGTCTTACCATAAAGATGATGTCTACCATCGGATATTGAAGTTATGACAGCTGGCAAGTTTGTGCATTAAGTACATTGTAATAGTCCGTGGATAGTTTTAAAACAAGACTATATTGCCTTCTCACTAACCTCCTCAACCTCAACTAACCTCCTCAACTGATAACTTTGTTTTATCTGTCACCTTGTCAAGTCATGTTTGTTCATACTATTGTCACATTTTTTATCCATATGTACGATGTATGCCTGTCTGAAGCGAGTGAAAATGAATGAACGAATGGATGTCTCGAATGAATGAATAATTGCATGAAGGAATGATTGAAGGAATGATTGAATGAGGTGAAATAGAGAACAGTCCCTCCAAATGGGGTTTACATTTCTGTGCCACAGAATTTAAAACAGTGTGTACAACCCTTTGGAGGGTTTTTTTTTTTTGCCAATTGGCATTCAAAGGACACAGAGGACTAAAGCGATTACCTGTAACAGCTTGGGTTATGGTATTTTATTATTTTTGCACAGTACATCATCATTCTTGTCTAATTGGTATCATTTGCTTTCTGTGTACTCAATTACATGTATGCTCACCTATTAAAGAAAGAACATTTGTTGTGCCACTGGAGAACATCACAAATCATCCACTATCGTGTGATTTTTTTAATCCAATCACCATCTGGTATTTGACTGACCTACATAATATACCTTGATGCCTTTCAACATGTGGAGAGGCTATTAAGATTATACGATGCACTGTAATCAGGTACCAGAACTGTGAGGGAACATATAAACTGATAGCATTGCATTTTTTTCTCTTTTTTTTGGGGGGGGGGGGGGAGGGAGGGGGATCGCACAGTATTTTATCATCTGCTCTTATTTAAATTAAAGACAGAAGACAGAATTAATTTACACTTCCTCTTACCTGATCCAACTCCCTCTGATGCAGCCACACCTTCAGGAGGAGAACAGCCTCCGAGAATGCTGGGAAGTCATGTGATGCATTGAAGAGGTAGTGGAGATGGCTCTCATACGACATGTCTTGGAGTATGGTGGAGTTGTACCTCGGGGTAGGGGGAAATGTCTCTATACAAGAAAAGAGGGGTGGGGTGGAAAAAGAGGCATGAGCACACCGATATTCTTTGCTCTCCTGTCATTATGCATGCTACAAACAAACTGAGAATGTACAGGTACAAATGTACATGGTGTGTAAACCATATACAGGCTGTACTGTCGCATAATTGGGACTTTTGACACTTTTGTGAGTGGCTGCATTGGAGATTAAGAACCATATTGGTGTAAGAAGAAAAGTTAATTAATTTTTTTTTTTTAATACAATTTTCCACCTGTAAAGGAATGACATATGATGTACTTGAAAAATGGGAACTCAGATTTTTGCAAAGATGTTAATTTCATCAATCCCAAGTGTGCCAGTGAATATTACAAGACTCCATCTCTATAGGTTTTTTCATGTATCTGAGATGTGATGAAATATACCAAGGACACATATGGCAACAAAATTTCAAGAGTTATAGAACACATTAATTTAAACTTGTATTATGCTAGTGAAAGGTTCAAGAAAGTTTAAAAGCATCAAAACTTAGATGTGACAGATCAATGTAAAAATAATTATTACAGTGAGGAGTTCACACACTATAATGAAGATCTTGCAGTACATTTATATTCCCTCACCCTCCTGACAGGCCTTTCTATACCACTGGCGGCGGACGTTGTTCTTGGATGGCGCAAACCTTGTCTCCTTGAAGTTATCCTTTGGTAGGCAGGGAATCAGCCTCACTGTTGCATTCTTGGCTGAGAAAATGACAGTGGGTATCATCATACATCAAAATCAATTTTAAAATCAAGACATTGCTCTACAGTTTGATAAAACTCTCAAACTTTTGTGTTGCTTGAAGGTTTCAACTTTTAATTTATTGTGGACTCATGCTATTTTAAAGGTACATTTGTACCTTCCTGGTAGTAGCATTTCATCATTCTCATTGTGATGGGACATTACAATACTTACCTCCAGACGTGTTATGTAGGGATGGCAGAGTGTAACTCCAAGTTTCAAAAGTGGAAGTGGATTAGATAAATTTTAAGTCAGTACTAATGACGGGACAAATATCAATTCTATTCTTGCTTTTGTAGACAGCCAAATTTGATATATATATATATATATATATATATATATATATATATATCCCTAGTTGGCACCTTAGGGAGACATATTGGGGGGAAGTGTCTTCATTAGGGAGACAACTGGTCATTAAGGAGACAATTTTCGTGTCTCCATTGCGTAAATTGCCATTGAACATGTATTTTAAAATTTGCATATAAAACAAATGGAAATGTCTCCCAAATGACCCATCTAGGAGTATATATATATACACACGTGTATATATATCAAAGACAAAACCTGCAAGTAAAATAACAAATTTCATACATGGATGTCTGTATGCAGAACTTGAAGTGTTTTGATTCTTTTTTTCCATATCTCAATTTTATGTGCTTGTCCCAAATTTCATCTCATATAATACCTTGTCTTGCATGTTTACAACATGATGTCCTCTTATTTCACATAACATTTCTGGTGATGCTCTAGTCATCTTATCAGATTCCACAAAAAGTGTCTACCCATCTGCATACCACTAGTTGCTTACGAACACAGACAATTCTGAAAATATATTTTGCAATAATATAATACATTGTATCAGTACATACATTATGTAAAATATAACAGAGTTTACATATTCAATGCTAACGCACTGCCTTTCAATAAAGCATTCCAATGCTTTACAAATATGTATTTCTCTAAACAAACTTTTGAGTCAACCTGACATGGTAGCTTCAAAATCTTGCAGATGTGAGCTTGATCCCCACAAAATCTAACCCCTCTACCAGTGAGAAGAGGTTCCCAAACCAAAACAAAACAAAACAAAAAATATAGAAAAAAAAAATATGTGGGGTCTAGATAGACTTTGAGCGCACAAAGGACACAATTCCACTGCTTCAGCGAAGCCAATCACTGAGCACTTCAACAAAAATTATCAATTTGTATACCAGCCAACTTGATCAGGACCACCGGCATCAGTTGATTTCCGTGCATCATTCCATAAGAAACAGTTTTGACTGACTCTTCCTTCCTGAGATGCCTGGCAAGATGGGCACAATAGAGGGCTCTCTTGTGGTGATATTTGAAATTCAGGTAGTCCTTGGGTTGCAAACATTCCTGTGATGTAAAGGAACAACAACCAAAAAAAAAAAAAAAAAAAAAGTAGAATAAAGTTGATGCATGAAATCAATAATTAATTGGCTTGTAATACAGATAACGTCTCATTTAAAATACATGCTATTATGCAACACTTTCTTGTTATTCTTGTAATGTGTCTTTAAAACTGCACTCACAGATAAAAATGCTCACATATACAACTATTTCATCTCTTTAAGGTTATCTTGCACTTCATAATCCAGCAGGGGTAATCATAATAAATGTTTTGATAGTTTTGTTTTGTTAAGAAGATTTTCAACACTTAAAAATGTAGTGGGGATTCAACAAATGTAATTATCAAAGTTCATGGTGAGTGAATTCCATTCATGATTCTGTCACAGGTCATGTGAGACAGGAATTAACTACACAGTGTGAGCATGACAGACTGAGTTAATATAATTTTTGAAAAGGCAGCTATTTTATATTCTGGCATCTGTTTGATTTGTATGTCATGACCATGCAGACTGCACAAAAAAATAAGAAAGATGTACAACTTCAAAAAAAAACTAGAAATGTCGCTTTGGCGACTGGTATGCCTCCGCCATAATGCATGACTTTCCCAATAGGTCTAGATAGTACATGTGGACACTGTGTGATTACATTTTCACAAAATTGGCAAAATATTGGAATGACAAGTTTGTCACAAATGTGTTGAATGTTCACCTTCCTTGACGTAGGTTTAATTGGATGAATAGGAGAGCATGTATCTAGGGATTTAAGGACTTTAACTTGACTTTGAACCATTCATACATTTATGCATTGAGTAATTTTCATGGTACTGGTATAGAGAAAAAGTGCAACTTCTGTACTGAATAGTAAATTGTTACCATGTTCATCTGGCCTTTGACCCTAAAATTCATAAGATAATCACTTTCAGGTAGAACATGCATAAATATGCAGTAAGTTTCACAATAAATTGAGCCACTTCCGAAATATGAAGCAAAAAGTTAGTTCAGCACTTTCACTTGATCTTTGACCTTTGAGGCAAAAAAAAAAAAAAAAAAAAAATCTCCAGAGAATTTCTATTAGGTTACACATGCATACACCAAGTGAAAAAAAAAATGATCCTGCTGGCATTGCATGAACATGAGGGAAATAGTAAAATTTTGAAGTGTTGCACTTGACCTTTGACCCCTGACTTTTGACCCCATGAACCCTACATTCTCTAGATAATCACTGCCAGTCAGTACATGTATATACTATGTTCCATGAAGATACCTTGAACAATTTTCCAATTTACAGAGAAAAAAAAAGAAGTTTTAATACTTTTACTCGACCTTTTGACCTTTGACCTTTGACCTCATGACCCAAACTTTCACCAGAGAATCTAAATTGGGTAATACATGTATACACTAAGTTTCAAGAAAATATCTTCAGGCATTGCATAGATATGGTGGAAATAGTGAAATTTTATGTATTTGACCTTGACCTTTTGACCTTTGACCTTGAGCATGTGCACCCAAAAGTTGATAGGCACAACTTCACCCCCTAATACACATACATGCCAAGTTTCATTAGGATACCTCAACAGCTTTTGATAGTTACCTTGTCCACAAAATTCATTACGGACGGACGGAAGGACGGACGGACGGACGGAAGGACGGACGGACGGACGGACGGACGGACGGACGGAAGGACGGACGGACGGACAACCCGAAAACATAATGCCTCCGGCACCACTTCGTGGCGGAGGCATAAAAACACACAACACACACATACCATATTCATTCTTGTTGTTCTATCTCTACAAAAGCTGTTAAAAGCTACACTAAAATTGAAACATATGTAACCAATGATGATTAAAACAGAATTGCACTTAACCCACTGAGGACGAGTCCCAAGTATACTCGAGCAGGGTCTATGGGAAATGACTGTTGTAGCAAAATCAGTCCATCCTCAATGGGTTAAAACAAAGAGAACCACAACCTTTTCTTGTGGATTAAGAGAAATGTCTTTGTTTATGATGAAACACAGTCATTTTCAGACAGACTAATGTACATACTGTGGGTATCTGCACAGCCATGTCAATGGTTAGATCCGTGTTGATACAAGTCCCAAGTAAGTAGCTCCCGACTACTTTGACCCCTGCTGGTCTGACCAGCTTGAGTTCACCTTTGACCTGGGTCTTGCTCCACTTCAGGGGCACACAGATGTCACGAGGTAATGAAGCACCTGGATTTGAAGACTATATCACACAAAGTAGAAGTTCAAAGTACTTAAAAGTGGACATTTCTGTGGCATGGAAATATTATTCACACAAAAATAAACCCACAAGATTATTTTTTTTTTTTTTTGCTTGTTACATTTATACCAGTTTATACACAATAAGTTCATCTAACCAGCCCAAGCACACACACACACACTCGCAGAATACTTGAGTGAAAATTTCCACTTTTACAGTAACAGAGTAGTCATCTTGTCCAGTATGAAAGGGGTACAAGTCATGCTCGCAATTTATAACCAAATTAAAAGTAACAGCAAACAATGTTCAAATAATACTGCAGGTAAAGAATTTGAAAGAAATGTAAGGTTGGTACAGTGTAATGCTGGAAGTCAATTTAGTTCGCGACTAGATCTTAAACACGCCACATGAAATATGGCCTTTCTAGTGTGTGTGAGCTGTGCAATCTCTTGGGACAGAAGTCCTGAAGTGGAAAGTAGACGTTCTTAAAGCAAAAGCACAATCAAGGCACATGTATACACACATCATTACGAAAAGAAAACAATAAAAAAAAAGCAATCATAAATATTGGCACGATGCATAGGATGACCAACATTTCATTTGATATCACATGAAAACTTCACTATATGCACATTGAGACACAAAGAAACCTCTCACAGGACAACTTTTACTGGTACTTTATCCTTCCACAAAGATGTGTTAAAAGAGTAAACACTTTTCCAAAGGTCAATAATATTCAAGAGACAGTTAAAAAAAATACATGCCTATAACAGTGTGATAACTTTAGTAAATGGTTTGATTCATTTAAGATATTTCAGCCTTCTGTCATAGCAGTGTTCAAACTTTCATATTTCAGTCTGTTTTTTTTTAAGAAAAAATAAAAGAAATAAGAAAGAGTGAAAGAAAGGAGGAAAGAAAGAAAGAAAGAAAGAAAGAAAGAAAGAAAAAAGAGACATCCCAGGACAAGTACCTCCTTAATGGTGAGTGGGGGACACTGCTTGAGGGCCTGCTCCAGGGAACAAAGGATGGGTAACAAGGCTTTCTTCTTTTTGCTCTTCACTCCTACTTCTGAGCACAGCTCTTCCACCTATTACATGTGACACATATGCACAAAGAACAACAAACAAAAATAAAAACAGAACATGGGTAAATTCACAAAATTGTCATTGTGGGCTTCAAATTGTAAATGGGTTACTGTAAAAGTGGATATTTTCGCGCCACTAATTTTTCGCGCTCGACCGGATAAGAAGAGTTTCGCGTGTTTTTAATTCCGCGGTATCAAGACATCAACTACAGGAACATATGGCAAGCAGAAATGTTCGCGTGCTTTTATTTTCGCGCTAGTTTCTGATTGCGCGAAAATTTCAACACCGCGAAAATTTCCACTTTTACAGTATTAGCATGTTTGTAAACATACATGTAAAAAATATGAAGTATTGACATATATGTATGCATAATATAATAATACTCTGGTATGTATCCATGTACACAATGTGTATGCACATGCATGAGTGCTTGCATAAAGCTTGTATCCTTTTCAATGTACGCAAAGGGTGTATTTTATGCAAGCATACTATGCATTTATTTCTACAGTAGGTTTTTAAACTTCCAGAACATTGATTAGCTCAAGATATACTAGCTTCTGAACACTGTATGCTTTTCTGCTGCTTTTCCCAGTTTGGAAGCTTGTGGATAAAGTTATTGATAATTTGTTTTAAGGATGTGAATGGATATTGGATTTTCACAAACAGAAGTTCATAAAAAATACAAATACTAACTAGTGTGAAATGAACAACTTCAAATGAATGCCATCTATCTGACCTATCAACCAAGATACTACACCATCCACAGTATCTAAAAATGCAAATATCTAATCATTTGATAATTATCAAGAAATATTAGCTGTCAGTGTGTTGCCGACCATATATGCTGTGGAACTTGTAGTGTACCAGCAATCAATCAAGAAGATACAGCCATTTTCAAATATATCAGTACCTGATACTGCAAATAAACATAGAGGGAATAGCTTAGACAAGGTACAACTACAATGTACATTTATTGTACTTGTACATGCTGCCTCTCTATTGTTTCCACTTCAAAGAAACACAGATATGGCATAAGTTTTTATGCTAAACAGGATCAAATTGAGAAGGATGCTTTTTTGAAACTGTACGTGCACTGATTTCACTGACCTGTAGTCTCAACAAGCTAGACTGGTAGAGTGTGTCTGCTTCCTTGAGGGTAGCAAGCTCCTCAATGGTAGGGGGCTTGTAGAGATCCTTCTTGGTCAGTCTTGCCCTCTTGGTAAGCGATTGATCCTGGTGGGCTCGTCGCTTGTTGCCCATCATCGTTGCTGGAGAAACGTCTCCCATCATCTCTTTCTCTTCTCCTTTCATTACTACTGAATAACCGTGGCTAGATTTCTGTGTATAGAATAAAGCACACTTACATTCTACAGTTTGCAATCCGTAATGGAGAAGTTCATGACATTGGTTATGACATGTGACGTGTGCTTTCCTTTTATTTACGCAGTGATCCATGGCCCATTATAAACATGTACGTCGTACGACATAAACTCAACACAAATATCATCATTTACAAGATGTGATAACCTAGCTAGGCTCTAGGCTATGTCCACATAGACTGCCTACAGCTTTTCAAAAGAAAGAGGAACTATATGTGAGAATATCGTACCCGTGAATCTTTAAGGAACGTACCATATGATGACTAAAGACTCTTTGTTTCAGAAATATGTTCCCAGCATATAGTGACACTTTGCCCAACAAATTATTTCACATGTGGGACTGGGAAAATGAATATCTGGCGTGCATGTGTGCTGTAGCCTGTGGTAGATCACAGAGCACAGGTCCACGTTTTAATATTAATCAGTACAAATTCGATTGCCGATAATTACAATATTGATGTGTTCTTTATGATACACAATAGAACCCACATCTAGTCTAGTTAAATCAAAGAGATTCTTACCCCGACTTCACTCAATTCGCACGCTTCGCTTGTCTCTCTTCAGTGGACTGCTGCGGTAATGCCAGCTGTGGGCGGCGCGAGTGGAGCGACGCCGCCGGCGCCGGCGGATGGATTTGAGCGCTGTGGCTGCCGCTGGCGGCCGGCCGCGTGAGAAGGGCTGGCCTGAACACGTGCTTCGAAAGGGCACGGAGTGAGGTGTGTACGCATACCATATACAAACGCGATTTGTACCAGCGCACCAGTCTCAGTCACACATAGTGAAACATGCCTTTCATAAATCTTGCCCATCTTTCATCTCCACTTACAGACCTAAGACTGAAAAAAGAGTTTTTCTCCTGTTTTTTTTTTTTCTAATTTCATTGTCTATAACCTCCTAAGTTTCATCCAACGAACTGTTTCAAGAGGTTGGAAAAAATCTAATGCGATCATAAAATCTAAACTCAGTAGGCCTATACTTTGCGTTTCATTCTGCCATGTACTACTACTTCAGTATATAAAAGATTTAATTGCTCTATTCAGTCTGTGACTTTGCCACTGAGCAGCTTTGTTTATAATTTGGTCTCCTGCTTTGACATTGTTTCCTTGTATTTTCAATATTTTTTTATCGTGATTTCATCGATCTGAATTGTCTTTGATAATTGTTTTCCCTGATTTCTTTATTGAGATATATTATATTTCTTTAGGTCCTATGGATAATCGCATAGTGTTGCTATGGGACGTGTTTTTAATGTTCGTTTGATGTGCAATGTGATCTCACTGCATGTCTCTCTCTTTCTCTCTCTTTCTTTCTATTTTTTTTTTCAAATTTTTTGTTATCAATTTTGTAACACAACGTATTAACTCACTTGGAAAGCAGACTCCTGAGCGTGGAATGTAACTACCTTGTTTTTGTGGGTTTTTTTTAATAAAAAGGAATTGAATAAGAAAGTAAAATATTCAAAAAGACGTTTTTACGTCTATAGTTTAGAGGCTTTATGCAAATACATTAAGTTTTATGTAATGAAATAGTTTTTATTTTTGTCAAATAGGAAAAGCAGTGTAGGTCCTAGTAGACCCTAAATATATAATGGGTTTATTTACAGGCCTAAGTATAGGCGCAGCTCAGTTTACCATAGAATAACAAGAAGCATAGACTATAGGCATATGTGACCCTACATCACAAAACCAACAAAAAGTCGCCAGAAATGGATTTTTAATTAATAAGAGCTTTGAAATGCGTGTAAGTCAATCGCATGGACTCTCATAACCTATTTAAATGTTGGAAAGAAAGCACACAATCCCG
The DNA here is from genome assembly GCF_964275005.1 of Diadema setosum. NCBI lineage: Eukaryota > Metazoa > Echinodermata > Echinoidea > Diadematoida > Diadematidae > Diadema > Diadema setosum. The sequence continues at coordinate 5,478,360 of NC_092691.1, read as the reverse complement.
AAAAGTGCGAAAGAAAAGAGGCTCTGACGTACACAGTCTATTCAAGCGCTCTTGGTATTATCATACCAAGTCGAGCTATAGCTGTGCAATGAATGGGACAAAATAGCCATGTAAACCACCAGAGCAAAAGCAATGAAGGGATTATCAGATGAAGCTGAAATTGAGTGTGCTTTAGATATTAACACGGGATTCTGTCCATGGTAAATGCCAACTTTTAAAGCACTAGCATCATCATTTCAAAAGTTATTAGCGTTGAAAGTGAAGAATGTGTACAGGATTTTTTAAGAAATGAAAAGGGGACTCTAAGACACACCTATCTACACTATATTCTACAAAAACAGAAAGTGTTCAAGAAAAGCTGCTAAAACACAATCACCTGTTCGTTTTATGATCCCAAATTTTACCATAATGTATAGAAGACCTGTTCTTTCAGAAAATATGAAAAAACTCAGGATTAGCTATCATTGACCCATTTCACCTATTTTAAGTCCTCATACAAAATCAGTGTTTGCATGCGACTTTTTGTTGGTTTTTTAAACTGAGGAGTCACAAATGGAAATATTATACATAGGTTTAAATACAGGCCCTGCATAATGATGTATGAACATGATGTTATCAGAAAAAAAAAAAGACTATAAGACCCTTGAACATAAGTAAAAACACAATAAATGTCAGTAGGCCTAGGTGTTTTTCAAAGGGAATCTTTACCTTCAAATAATAAATCATCACAGCTTTTATGATATCAACCTTTGAACATAATTTATGACCCTAAAACATAATGAAGATGGCATTGTCAAGTTTTAGTGGTTACGTCCAGTCTCTGTATAACCAGGTAGTCTTTTGCAAATCGCTTGTGTCCGCAAAAAAAAAAAAAAAAAAAAAAAAAAAAATTAATGTACACCTCCGTCAGAACTGCGCTTGAATGATGTATATAGCTATTGGTTACGCATGAAATACCAAACACATTTATATGGCAAAACATTTCAAATGATACATTTTCAACGAAATCAATAACATTTTCATACATTAGTAGAATTACTTGAAACTGAGTGACTATTGATTACGATTTCGTAATTCGGGAGTGTCAGTTCGAAAAAAAAGTGTTCAAACTGTTGTTTTGATGATGATACAGGTAAAATGATTACATCCTCACAGATATTTTAATCATACATCGAAGAGTCGTGATCAATTCATACTTTACTTGGCTGAAATGATGTTCAGAACACGGTTCAGGCGTTACTAGGGTAGTAATTATTGTACTGTGTTTTTTTTTTTTTGGTTTTTTTTTTTGTGAGTTTAAAAATCCCGCGATGAAGTCGGGTGAAGTCGATTGACTTGTAGGGGATACAACCTCTCGAATCACTATTTCCGAGAGAACAGTGAAGTGGTGACAGAATTAGCCTGCATGCCATGTATACACATTGATTTATTAATCAACTCTGGAAAAAAATCTCATATAACTAGTCAAGACTGAACTAAACAGTTGCTTCGAAGCCACTGACAACGGAAAAATCCACCGGTGAACGGCAAGTGATTACGAATTGGTTGCTGGTTTTTGTTTACTAGTATTAGGCCTATTTATACCTTTGGCTGGATTGATGTGCCCAATTTTCAAGTAATTGGCTTTCTTTATGATTGTACATTAGTATTAATTGCATGCATGTTTGAATGTGATGATTTTTATAGTTTTCAATTTGTCTCCCTTTTACAAATGAAATTTGTAAGATTGCAACTGCATGGGACTTGAATCTGTCATCTTCTTCTGCTTTCCGGGCAGCGACACTACCACCAGCTAGGCTATCCCTTTTGCCGACAGTGACACGATGGACATGGAACAGATACCCAGGCTCCAAAATTCGCCGACATTGTTATGGCATAGTAATGACATTGAAGAACATTTAAAATCTCAACCTTCACCCCTCTACATAACATTCTCTTGCATTTATTAGTGCCATGTCCGCCTTGGACTACTTTTAACATAACAATGTTGGGATTTCGGAGATTGGGTATTTGTTCCAAGTTCAGGGATAGCCTAGTGGTAGTGTCGCTGCCCTGAAAGCAGTAGATGATAGGTTCGAGTGCCGTGGTTCCTTTTTTCCGACATGTTTGTTAAATCGCAGATCAGCAGTAGCGATATTAACAAATTTCATTTGTTGGAGGGAGACAAATTGGAAGAAAATTCACATCTCAACATTCACCCCTCTACTTAACATTCCCTTGCATATAGTTATGATGATTATTAGATTATTCCTTCTAAGTGTCAATGTGTATTATTTTTGTATGATGAGATGTACATCTGTGTATTCCTGTCTGTATCATTTGTAGAACATTTGGCCTATATCAGTAACTAGTCAAGGGAATGTGTTCTTTTCATAAAACGAACTTTTTCCGGCAATCACTTCGTATTTTCTTTGCACTTGTTTATATGTATGTATGTATGTATGTATGTAACTTGTGCTCGCCTATACAGCGAGATGCCTCGGCGAAAGGCTACACACAATAAAAATACGCAAATTAATCAGATAGATACAGTCTGTCACTAACGTTTACTGAATTTTTATTCTACGATGTAGCACTTCCTTTGCACAGAAAAATCAGTTTGTAAAATCCTCACTCAGTCACATTTGTTACTCAAGAATCCTGTTCATTTAATAATGGTGATAGGTATAAATCCTGTCGTGGAAGCCATTCGGCATTAATACTCGACACCTTGCAATACACATACCTTCCACGGATAGCTCATTTATCTGTGACGTACACGACCTACTGCTACCATGTGACACGTGTAGTCATGAATACAATAACACTTTGCACTAGTCATTTAAGAAGTGATCGCCCCATACCGCAAACCTAATTCAATCACTAGACACAGCAAGACGTTAAAATCAATCAAAGCAGGAGCGGATCCAGGGAGGACCGCAACCGGCGCACGCCCCCTTTATTTTTTGTTGAAACAAAAGAAATAAAAAGAAAAAATGGGGGAGGGGTGCGTGCGCCCCCCCACCCCCTTTAATTTTGTAAACACGCCCCCTCTTTACGGAATTCCTGGATCCGCCCCTGCAAAGACACACGCACACACAAATAAAAATTTGGCTGGTACGTTGCGAGAGTACAATCGATCCGACAGAAGGACCTAGGTGTCATTGATTGTCCAGAGGTACATATCATTTTCAACCATGACTCATTTGTTTTTGTTTTTCTTCTATTAATCGCACTGCCACACACTTCGCAAATAGGTCTTGTTTCTATCAGCTGTCTAACCTTATTCTCAGAATGGTTACCATTGCCCAATATTATCGAGAAAATGATTGTCATACAAAAGCAAGTGACATTGATAAGTTTGAACTGTGAATTTATGTAATTTTTTTTTCCTCGACCGCTACCATGAGACGATAATTGTCTTCTGTTCATTAAATGTTACAGGGGGCTATATGTCATCCTCGATAAAGATATGTTAGACAATCTTCATCGTTAAAACGTCTTTGACAGGAAACGCCAGATCAGTACTCGTGAAACTACCGTAAGACATGCTTTTCAAAACACACTGTATCGTACAACATTAATACATGATACCTTGACACACGTTATAAACAATTTTTCATACAATTCTGAACGGTAGAAACGATTGCATACTGCAAAGCACTAAAGTACCTTGTGTTCTCATTTTACACAATATTGAGAATGACTCGTCGTACGAAATATATTATTATATACAAACATGACAAAAGTTTAATGTACCGCTTAGGTATAGTGTTCAGTTGATTGTTATAACCAATACATACAAAGCACACCTATTGGTAGCTCCATGCATATACAGTGCACATGAGTAGTGAAAGGATCTGGTTTTTTACAAAACTTTGGAATTGTACCAATATCTCTAAGGATAAAACTGGAATGTATTCGAGTTTATATGGATAAAAATTATCGACAATAAATACTGTATTTCGAGGTAACTTCTGCAAGCCAAGCATATCTAAAATGAGGAAAATGTGTTTGTATACACCGATGGATCGCATATAAACATTGAAATGTGTTTGTGTGGTAATAATCAATCACATGATAAGGTGAAATCCATACGTTACTGAATAAAGTGGAAAGCAAGTACATGTACTATAGTATTTCCTTCACCAATGTGCACGTCTTGATCGGGATCTTAAATTGGATACTGCAAAAGAAAGAATTCTTTATTTGATTAAAAAAAAAAAAACATATCCACAGTCTTCATGATTTTTTTTTTCATTTCACGCATGCAAGTTTTATCTATATGCTTTTTGCGTCATGATGGACATGTTTCTTTATTTCCTTGTCAGGCTTTGCTCGCAGGGGTATTTCATCTCACTAGAAGTACATCGATAGATTAAATCTATATTGCTCGCATAAGAGAGGCAATGTTATTTCACAAATCCCGGACTTTAAGTACTATCTATATACGCCATGTGTATGCACCCCCACCTGATTTTAAGATACTAAATATCGTAAGTTCCTCTTAATCATGGGCAGGAATTAAAGCTAGTCATCAATGGTAATTCCATACATTTATAATGTCAAGGAATTGTACCCTTTGAATTTCATTTTGAGATAGAACCGTTCTCTTTCATTGAGGGAGGGGAAAACACAAACCATGAGATGCTCACTACCTCAGAATCTTACAAACAAATCATATGACACATTTACAATGTGAAGAAAACATAATGATTTGGATTCGATGGGACGGACACGTGACGCTGCCTTGATATAGGTTGCTCGGACGTTAATTAACAGGCGTCCCCGGGAGCGACCCCTCGACGATTGGTGGGGCACAGCCGACCTCGCTGTCCTCCGCTCCTTCTACATAGCCAGGGTTGCCGTGGTAGTTACTCTGCAGAGAATTAAGGGTAAAACAAAGTTAGAGACATCATCAGACAACTTGTTTGAGATGCATGGTTTTAAGTCTATAATTAATATCACTTTGACTTTTACAAGTTTTGACGGAAATCTAACGTTACTGGAGCTGTTTTTATTTCGGATTTGCGCTCGAGGCAAGAGTATGCAAACCACTTATAGTCCCTGTAAAATCTCAATTATAACTGATAGCCTGTTTCAACTTTCCTCAAACCCATTTAATAATAAAAGGTACGAGAATATCTATAAAACCTAATAAGTTTAATCTGCAAAAAAAATAGAAAATAAGGTCAAACATGCGTAATCACACTCTACACATTATAATCATAATGTATGTATCAGGTTGTATGAGACGCTAAGGGAATAAAGTCTTAGTCCAACAGGACGTTGCGCCACGTAATGCATTATGTTGAATTTCACCTGAGTTTGTTCGGGAGACTGAGTTTAGAGTATAAAGATAGATAGGAGCGCCAACCTTGGTCTCTCCGCTGGATCCTCGTGGTGCCACCGGTTCTTCGACATCCACACCGACCTTGGCCGCCTGCTTGCCCTTGATCACCACAGCTACCACGGCGATCACGACGACGAGAAGGACGACGACCGAGCAGACCACTGCGATGACGATTATCAAAGTCGTGGAGAGGCCTCCGGTAGAAGCTGCGGATGAAGATGAAGGGATAGGTCGATGATAGACGTGCCCATTATGAGGACGGATTAGATACATATGCACATCTGCCAACGGGGATGTCCCGTTTTAACATGGAACTTCAATAGCTCCTTAATTGGTTTTGTCCAGTGTCACCAGGTTGTGGCGATTTCCTCATTGTAAACAGTCACCAATTTTTTTCACGTCCACTAATGAATAACTGATTTCGTAGAAATGTATGCTTGTGAATTGCTTGCATAACTCGCGTCTTCATCTTCGACAACACATTACCTGCGAGAATAAAATTCTATATAAAGCACACCCTATTTCATCACATATTTACCTCGTCAGTGGTAAATGAACAATTCCTTGATTTCAGGTTTTTTCGGTGTTTAAATTTTAGTCGCTATATTTTTCTCGTTACAAGATCGAGATATCATTTTGCAAAACATCGCACAATTTCAGTTTCAAAGTTTATTTCATTTTTCGACAAAACATATGTATTTCACTTCCTTTGATAACAGAGAATAAGGTAAAAAGAACATTTCAGAATGAAAAGACTATTTAATAATTGAGGAACCTTATAGTACGCATATAGTAAAAAAGAAACAGAAGTGGTTGAAGTAAAGTACATGTATAACCTTGCGTAAGGTGCGAAAAATGGAGGGACCCACTAAAAAGACAGAGCTTGGAGAATGTGGGCCCCTCTGGAAGAGAACATCAATGGAAATATACATTGAAGCATCGTAAATAAAAAAAAAGACACCATGCAGTTGAAGACACCAATAAAACAGAAATATCGAACCAAAAACTTCTTCATTCTATACTAAGCTATAATGAAATAATTACTGCTAGATACCACCTGCCATTTCGGGGAGTACGACAATAAATCAAGAGCATCCTTCGTACCCAAAACAAATAAAAAAAAATGCCACCACTGAATGAAGATAGCAGAATTTAGCGCAAAAATAGTGATACAATTTGAAGAAAAAAAAAAGTGAATGCATTTTCCCATAGTTTATACTTTGATAGATAGTCTCCTTTATCTTTATGTATACTTAAACACAAGTCACGATTTACAATTTTTCATGTCGTCTACATGTATTATTCTTCAGTCTTCACCTACATTATCACATAGTAATTTCTTTGGCTTGGGTAAGATTATTACAATACTCACCTCCGGCACCAACTGTTGATGTACCTTGTCCACTGGTTGTCCAAGAATCTGTTCCAGTAGCTATGTGACAACAAATGAATTAAGGGAAGATCATTCCAAAAAAAGATTTCATTCACCCAGTCAAACTGTTTAGATGAGTGCAAGTGCTTTGCGAGGTTCAAATTTGAACGTCCTAATGGTCTGAAGCACAGTTGCCCATGGAAAAACTTTATTAACAGGACACGGGAAGGATATGAATACGTCAACGTGTATTCTACTCCGTTGGAATAAAAGAATAAGGAATAAGAGAAAACTATGAGGATAAACAGTAACATCAAGGGCAAATATGGAAGTATTCTTTAGAATTCGAAAATGAATTCGACTGATTCTGTTAATATCTATGCAACTCACATAGTGACATTCAAAGACATCTAGACGATATTCATTCAAATGTACTTTTGTGTAGTTGTTCAGGAGTATATCATACGCGTGCTGACATAGAGTGTTGGTCTACGCTTCAAATAAGAAATTAGATAATGAGTAGGAAGGGAATGGGATTTTTACCATCAGCATTATCAGTGGTGATGCTGTCCGAGCCTTCGGTTGTCTCCCCAGCCGTGGTGGGAAAGCCAATGGTGGTGGGTGCGTCATTCGCCATCAATGTGAAGGCTGTGAGATGATTGGTGGAACATTCCGATTCGGTGGCCGAATGGTACACCGTGTTCACTCCGTCCGTGCTCCATGAGGAAGAGTCGGTGTCCCAATACACACAGTCATAGACCTTATTACTCTGTAGTATTGTAGCTGTCATATTGATGCTTACAGGGCTGGAGAGTCCAGTAACGTTTAACTCCGACACTGCGATTATATCCGAGAAAAAAACAACAACCGGAAAATAAGATATTTTAAATGCTTATTCGGAAACGAGTCAAGGTGAAATGAAAATAAAATTCTATGTTTTTGTTACTGTAGATCATTTAACTCTGTCGCAGAGTGAGTTCATTTTGTTTTGTTTCGTTTTTGCTTTTGTTTTTGTTTGTTTGTTAGTGGGTTTTCTTGTTTGCTTTTTGAGTCAGGTACGTACTTGTACTTTACCCTTTTTGCTCTGCATTTATAAATTGGATCTTGAATTGGATCTTAAGACAGAGCGTTGCAAAGAGTATCGTCATTTTAATGCCACTCTGTGACGATAAATGCCAAAAAGGACAGTTGCGCAGAACATGACTCAAAATGTGAAGTATTTTATGAAGAAGCTGCGAGAGAGGTAAACCTACGAGTGTCGGGGTTGTAGAGGTTGATCTCGAGGATGGCGGCGGCGCGATTGGCCTGGTCTTCGGCGGTCACGGAGAAATGGTCAACATCGTCCTTGTACTGGGTAAACTGGACTTGGACTCCCGTGCAGGTGGTCGATCCGCAGTTCCAATTGGCGCCGTAACTGGGAAAGAGACAGGAGAAACGTTTTACAGACATGATGAGAAAGCACAATAGAGCTAACCAGGATCTGATCTTAGATATAGCAATCTTTTCTCAATATCTTCTCCTTACCCGGTGTTGTATTCCTTCACAACATTGATTATTCAATTAAGACAAGGCAATGTATCTTTCAAGTTAATCTCTACTACCAATCCACCGTTAGGCAATACTGCTTTTAATCATATTATTGACCATGGCATCGCACTGTCCCAAATGTAAGACAAGATGGCAATACAGGTATGGAACTGTGAGTGTCGTGTGAAATTGGGCCCACACATGGATAAAAGCCATTCAACAGCCGATCTGAAGTAAGTGCTATGCCTGCAGAAGGTCACACGATGGCGTCCGAACCACACGAACACGAAGGCTACCCGAAGATGTGATTTTTTATTAAGTAGTTTACCCGAAGGTCACTCGACGGAAGACAATGGCGATCCATACGAAGATTTGGCTATCGCTCATGAAGTTGCTGCTAGAACATGAGAAATTCCACCGGAAGTATGCAAAGATTTTAGGACGTCCTCACAAATGACCTGATGTTCATACGATCAGAGCCGAATTTGAACATTTCCCTTATCGTACGTCCATCTATCAATCTATCAATTTTTGGGACACTGTGACGCCAGTATTAAACATCAGCAGAAGGCAAACGGAAATACGGAACCCCGTTTGAAAGGAAGGTAGGCCTAAAGGTAGTAGATCAATACACCCATCTTAACTTTGTTAACTATTGATTGTCATAGTTGTCATGCTGGGAAAATAGGAACGGATACAATCACACTGTACTTACAGATTGGCGATTTCGTCACCGAAGTCGACGTCAAAGGAATCGTTGCCAGAAGTGGTTTTGAGCTTGCTGTCTGGGATAACGTAAAAGGCGCGGGTTGTCACCGTGTCGGTCTTGGTTTCCGTCGGGTCCGCTCCCAGTGTGAGCTCGCTAAGCTGACCCTGGACCAACGTATCTGTCAGCGCCCTGTAAAGCAACGCAGAACAAAAGAGCGAAAACATCAGATTGTGTGAAGAATTTCGACGCATCATTACATGGCTGTCCTCTTACATCAAATGGAATTGCCGGTACGAGCACTCAAATTTCGCGAAACACGTTTGAAGAATAACAACACTATATCATATCGATTCTTTGTTCGGAGTAGGCCCATAAATTATGCACTGTAAGCAAAACATTTTTAACATACTCAAGAATCTCTATGATGTAGAAAGAGCATAGATTGTTTTTTAACATAAATCAACATCATCGTCATTGACGCACGAGCTCCCTGTGTTGAAAGTAAATGACTATACGTAATCATATCGTATTTCAATTCCATTCAATTCAATTTTATTTCCATGTATAATAATACAAATCAATTTACATAATGCTTACATGAGTACATAATATTTTAAGAAACTTTGAATCCCATACACAATATAAAACAAAAAATAAACAAGTAGGGGCCTAAGCAATACAATCGTATTTACATATTGCCAACGGGTTCCTGACTCATTGCACTCCAGTATGTCGATGTAGGTTTACTTTGGTGTTAAATTCAAGTTTAGCCCATTATATTATGACAACTTCATATTGTAGAATCGCAAGAGCAAAAATAGAAACCATATTATTTCATGTTACGCCGTCTGCTGCCACCGTGAACAGGAAACATCACTTACTTGATTTTGTCAATCATGTCGGAGTTGTACTGAGGATCGAGCTCGTCTGCGATCTCCGCTGTCTTCGTCAGGACGATCTCCGAGCTCGACTCCGGCAGCTCTTCATCGGCAAAGACAGCGACCAGGGTGGTAAGGATGTCCAACAATGTATCTGTAATTTGGAATTTGAATTGAAAGTTTTCAAAATGTGTCTTCAAGCCACTACTTTTGAAACTAGTGCTGATAATGGCATACTCATACTAATAATGATGTCAACAACATTTATTTTACTTCATCTTTTTGGCGACTAAGCCCACTATTATCATGTGTCTTATCCACAAATTTCAATTGCTGATATACTACTACTACTGTTACTAATGCTACTGTTACTACGACTGCCATACAACTCCTCATCATCCTCCTCCTCCTCCTCCTACTACTACTACTACTACTACTACAACGACGATAAGCTACGCCATTTCTACTATTTTTACCACAGTTACTGCTGGAGTTATTACTACTTTCACTACTACCAGCTTGCGCCTGTGGACTGCATTATACAAGTCTCAAAAGAGATGTGAAATGGGTTACGAATTTTATAGTCTGACTCACCCATATCGGCCAGTGTCAGCTCGGCCACATTCACGGCGTTGCTCTGGTCCAGCAGCGTGACGGCGTTGGACGTGTCCAGGACCGTGGCTTCGATCGCGTTCTCCAATAGTGACAGCTGCTCGGCAGCCGTGCTCGATGTCTCCGATACAGCTCGACGCTTTCGACTGGATGACTGGTCGATCTGGGCAATGGTGTTCAGGTTGACTAGAGCTACCATCCAGTTTTCTGTGGCGATAAACCAAAATTTAGTATTAAACGAATATTGAATAACACGATGACAGAAGCGAGGCATTATAGGCTATATGACGTTCAAATCCACTAAAACGACAAATTAGGGCTAAGAGTTCTCCTTAAAAAGGCCAAAAATCATAATGATATGTTTCATTAACCGGAATCTAAGCATTTGGCTTTGAAACATCGAGTGATGGATACCTTTCAGTTTCTCTGGTTCAACAAGACTGTTCACGCTCTCGTCGAACTGTTCTGCGGTGAACGTGGCCAGAGCATTAACAGTCAGCGTCAGAGTGAACTTCGTGCAGCTTCCGTAAGATGTACACACCTGTGCCGGTAGGGGGAAATAAAATCAATCAATCAATGGCGTACAGAGATAAATTGAACAAACCACAGAATATCGAATTCAAAAAAAAGAAAGATGACCTGTGACGACAAGCTAATCAGAAGTTTGTGATTGTATCGTTCATCATAAAGAATATAATTTTTTTCTGGTGTTTTTGAATATGGCACGAGCGCTGCCGAGCGATACAGCAAATTTATGTTCAAAATCATGCTAAGTAGTTTGATTATGCAATACGAAATGCTCCAATGCAACTTGTAGGTTTAAAGAAAGGTTGATTTTTACTGAATACTGAACTATAATAATAAGCATGATTTTTTTTTTGTTGCAATCAAATGGCTTGAGGTTTTTTTTTTCGTCATTCGAATGGCTTTATTTGTTCATATTGCTATTTTTTTTAACCAAATAAAGACATTAACCTGATTTTTTCTCATAAGCTATCATTTTGTAATACGTAAGCGGATATTCTTGAGGAGTATTCAGAAACACACCTCAACGACAAACGAGTTTGAGTCCGTTCCGTCGATGGACTGAAGACCGACCAGGGAGATGCGACCTTCGGACTGGGCGTCGGTCTGAGCGATGTAGCGCACGTTGCCGCTGGCCGTCGTCTGTATGAACATCTGGTAGGTGAGGGGGTAGGCATCCTCGTCGGTCACACACTTCTCTACCACGAAGACGAGCTGTGAACGTCAGGAAATTGAAACAGATCAAAAAATGCACTGGAAGATGCGTTTGATGATTTAAGTGACTTAAAACCTGCATGCTTACACAAAGCCGGAAGTATTCAGTGGAAAAAAAAACCCAGACCTGTTATGAATGTAAACTGGTTTACTTCGCTGATTATGAAGCAGTTTTATTACCGCCGATGTCAGAAATGTTCAATTCAAAGAGAATCATACATCGATAAAATTATTGTGTGAGTTGTTGGAAGGATCGGTGATGGAAAACCAGTATTGATAAGCCATTTGTATCGAAACACTGCTACAGTAATAACTCAACCCTCGCCCTTTCAGCATCTCATAACTTCTCAGGTCTACCCATGCACACCATCACCACTCTCTGGTGAGTACTCCATACATCACAACACGACAGAGCAACTAAGATCAAACTGACGCATGCGAGGTTCGATTAAGTTTTTAAACGGAGCAATTGAAAATATAATGTTGTCTTATAAGAAGAGTGACATAAATTGCTAAACACGTGGGGGAAAATCGGAAAATACAGAATTAAAACAGCAAAGCTGCGTCTGATACCAAGATTGGGTTTCCATCCTGGCGACCGGCAACTGATCAACAGAATCTACTTCCATGATCTCTTTCTGATCAGACAGGAAATGTTCAGCTTTTGAGGTATGTCATTTAAAAAGCCCTCACACCGTTTACAACAACCAATTCCCTTGACACATTACTTTATATGACTTATAATCACATCATTGAGCTACAAGATGTAGCTCCATGACCAGATGGACCTGTGTGAAACTGACCTGGTCAAGAACATTGTAGCTAGTGGCGCCACTCTCCAGAACCATGGAGCAGAGAGAAACGCCCGAGTAGGTCGTGGTGCTCAGAGTGGCGCTGGCCTCCTGCCCGTCAGCGTCCGTGACAGTCATCCGGAACGTGTAGGCGGTCCCTTCATCCAGCGTATCTGCAAAGTTATCAGGGTGTTAGCCCAGGAACAGGATAGATCAGTTTTCTTCCGCTTAGTGTGGCAGAAATTTCAATCCCTCCCGTTACTGAGTATATAATCTAGTCTAAACCTTGCCATGGATCCAGTTGCACAGTAATCATGTCATGTCAAAGGAAATGCATTAACACGGATCATATTGTGTAAGGAAATTCGTTTACATAATAACACTTTTTTTTTCACTGTCATGTTCGTGAAAAGTGTCTTCCTTACTTCTGCATACTATAAGTGGATACTACGGCAACATGGTAATGTAGATGTACTGCAACAACAATTAAAAAAAATAATCCGCTGATCATGGGATTTTAGTCATTTCGAAGGCTGAGGAATGCAAGTCTCATAATACTTAAGTGCAGTCAGAGCTATTGGCCAGATCTACTACCAAGTAAATGATTTCGACAATCAGGGTAAAGAGGGGGAAATGCACAGTATACTGGCGTGTGTGTGTGTGTGGGGGGGGGTTGTTTTGTTATTATGCGCCATTGTAGCACGAAGGGGAATTCATTTCATGAGAGTTTCCCACAAAAGATGAAGATTTCAAACTTACCTGCAGGAATGGTAACGTATGCAAGACTGTAGAACGGAGATGTAGTCACGAATTCGATACTGAATGGGTTGAAGCTATTTACATCAACGTATCCACTATCTGCAAAGACACACATAAATAAGAGAGATGTTGATTAAGTTTTATTGAATGCTGTTTCTATCAGCATTCAGCATAACATCGCTTTATGGGGCTCGTTTCATAACGAGAAGAACAACGTATCTGAGACGAAATAGTTGCGATCAACTGTCAGAGCTACCAAAAACAATTGCATACAGATGTTTGAGCATTAATCGCTGATTCACAACAATTGATACAGAGTGGGGAGCACAAATGATTTGTAGTAGGCAAACACATTATAAATATGTATACATACAGGCATAAACATTATGATTACATAATTAAGTGCGAAACCAACTTAATCCTTTAAGGTACGTATTCATGTAGTTTCTGTTTGTAAAGTTTAAACCCTTACGTAAATCATATGAAATAATTTATATTGAGGTCAGAAATGTTCAATTTAACAAGAATCATGCACCTATTGAAATTATTGCGCGAGTTGTTAGAAGGATCAGTAATGGCAAGCTAGTATTGATAAGCCATTTGTTTCAAGACACAGGTACAGTACTAAATCAATCCTCCGCCCTTTCAGCATCTCATAACTTGTCACGTCTACCCATGTACACCAGTTAGTAGTAGGCCTACTTACTTGAGTCTGTCGACCAATCTATGGTGATGGCTGATGTGTGCACGACAATGGCCTGGAGAGTGAGAGGTTGATCTTTGCCCACTTTCTCCGGGAGGAGTTGGGTGAAGGCCTGTAGAATGGAGCGGTAAAGTTCGTTGGAAACGGTTGAGAACGAGAACAACGTCAACCAGGGACGGTCACCATGGTAACGTTCGAACAGCATCATTCAGACACGTGATAAACACTGAAGAACTGTGCAGTATGTGATAGACACTATCTGATCTGAAGAGGTAAGCCGTTCTATTTCATTTTATATATTGTGTATTCTCAATGCAGATTCCATGCACTCCTTGAAATTGAAATTCGGCAGAGGATGGTATTTATAGCTCAGCTGAGAAGAGCTACTGAATAAACGTGTCAAGTCAAAATCGGGTCGAAAAGTGATATGTGCTGATCTAGGATGATAGCAAGCCGTGTTATCCCTGTTTATAAAATGGGCTTTAGAATTTCTGCGATTTGATTGGTCAATAGTCATGCATTAAATGTTACTGATCCACACTGAACCATGCGTCCGGTAAAATCCGACTGCATGGCCATGCGTCCAGTAAAATCTGAACGCATGACTCAATGACTCAAGACTTTTACAGTGTTGTAGGTGTACCGGATGCATGATTGGGAAAATGGTTGTATTTCATGAATTTATGGGGCCATTTTATAACACAAATGATGCACAGGCCTATTTCGTGGATCAATGAGAATTGGATGCTCTCGTTTAACTTTGGAACAGTCTAAAACCCACTCGCTGCGCTCGTGGGTTTAAACAGTTCCAAAGTTAAACTCGCGCATCCAATTCTCACCAATCCACTCTGTCCTGTGCATCATTTGTTTAATGGCACAATGGGTGACCCCCCTATCAATCAATAGCAAATTCATAGCGCAAATATTATGAATACTTGCCTAAACTTCTCAAAAACTTAAATGCATTGGCAAATACCATAATCAAAGAATGATAGGATTGCAGGAAATATCGAAAGAGGGCTGTAGCATAGCCTTTTAGCTGTACCTGAGGCGGGTTGCCTGATTTGGTGTTGATGATGATGCTGGCGGACGCAGTGCGGGAAACCTTGGCGATGTCCAGGGTGATCTGGTAGGTACTGTCTGGGTAGAAGTTGTTGGCATCGAAGGTTAGCGAGCTTGACACGGTGTCTTCTTGTGCGGGGAACACCTGGCGTGTGGCTCGTGATACGCATGTCTCGTACGATTCACCATTCCACTACGAGGGATAGAGAGAAAAATATTCTCATTATTGACCTCTGCCGTTGTAAACTGTTAGAGAACATCTGACAAAAAACAAGGTCTCAAGATGGAATGCAAACTGACCAAGGTTAATAGCTTCGGTAAGTGCGTATACAATCAACGGCATCTACTTGTACAACCTCCGGGAACAGGATGTCAAATATCCATTATTGAAGACCATGAAAATGACATGCAATTTGATGGACACGTGGGGTGAGGATCGAACCCCTCCCCCTTTTTTTTAATGAGAGGAATATACCGGTGGAACTTGCAGAGAGTCATGAGTTTTGTGATTTCTATTCGAAAAACGAGCGATTTTTTTTTTTTTTTTTTTGTACCTTTGTGCATGTCCAGACGTAGGTCATTGCTTCGTCCTGGTTGTCTGGGTCATAGGACTCGGATCCGTCCAGGACGACCTCACCGCTGTCCACGCCAACCGTGATCTCGTCTCCGCGGTCGATGACAGCGACGAGGTCCGAGTAGACAGTGGTGACCGTCACCGACTGCGTCGCCACTTTGGTCGGGTCACTGGCGGCAGACACAGCGACGGTGAATGTTACTTCAGAATCACCTAAATAAAAGATAATTAGAGCGCACATGGAGACTCCAGTTAATGTGCCATCCTGCCTTTTTTTTTCCTGGAGTGTCTTAGATGGTGCGTCTAGACAGAATTCTGCCAGGTAAAGGTTATATAAATAGATCAACTCAAGCTAAGTCAAGTATACGCACACTTGTACGGGGGGGGGGGGGGGGTTGTTATACACGTTTGACACAAAATATTTTCGTTTCAGGGATTTATAAACCGCTGACATGCTGGTAACTTCTTGTGCTGCAATGGTAAGTGTCATGGAAAGGACAAGAACCCCTCATATGGTTTGCTGCTAAGGGAAGTTACCCTTCTAGGAAGAATTACAATCCTAACATCTTTTTAGAAATGGGTCCATGTGTCTAGAAGGTCTGGTGTTAGAAAGTCAGATATATTATTCAATGACAACTACCTGACACGTCTACAAAGTTGATCTTCTAATAGATATCTAATTAATTTTGGTCAATAAAAAAAAAAAATGGAGGACAAACTTCGCGCTAAATGTTCGTCAGTGAATCTAGAGATATGGTAGGCTACCTGGTAAGCTTCTTCCGGGTACGAAGAGCGTAGGTCTGGTCCTTGTCTGCAGGTTGAGGGCGATAGAAGTATCATCCACGCTCCACTCGTAGCTCATCTGAGAAGCGCCCCCACATGCGTCGTGGAAGTTCACAAAGGCCGTTAGAGCGAACCTGCGATGTAGGGGCAGGAAAATAAAAACAAAGTCAGGACAGATGAACGTTGTAACCACTCCTCCTTCAAAATACCTATAGTATAGTGTACCTATAGTATAGTATAGTATAGTTGACTTTTATCTATTTATTAATTTATTTATTTCAATATTCTTTTAGCAAGGTAGCCCTTTCAGTTGGTTAACTGTTCTACCAAGGGGCCCTGCTCACATTATGTACAGATAAAAATGTCATGAACATCAAAACAAAATACAAACAATGAAATAACTTATACTACAAATCAACCACTACTCTAAAACAAAAATGCAAACAAACTCAAACATTAATACGATTACAGCTTAACAACAACTTGACAGGACAATCAAAAAAGTATTGCCACTTCACCTATCCCCCCCCCCCCCCTTACAATTGTTATTATACAATATCTTCAAATTTCGGACTTCATTATCATTTCTCCATACAAAAAAAAAAACAAAAACATAATGAACTTCATAATATATAACACAAAATAACGACTTTGGCAGTAAGTGACGTTGTTTTCATTTTTTAATTCCTGCCATGTCGTAACAATGGTGTTCTTTGTCTTGGACCTTTTGAGAGCTGTTTGAAGGAATGTCCACGGCAGGACACAGCCTAAACGCTTACCGTGTTTTCACACCTCAGTAGTCATACCAAGAGAAGATTTACTCTGTATTTTATTTACTCTGTTGTTTTGTTGAGGGGAAAAGGAGAATGAAAATGAATGAATTGAATGAATTGAACTAAATTGAACTGAAAAGAAACTCTTTCCACACTCACGACGTGAATTAAAGGGGACACAATTACTGCACAATGCTAGTTACCACCACTCGCTAAACTAAATTCCTTGCGTCTCATTTGTTGATCGTCATCCCGAAATGTATTGACTTATCAACTGAACCACGGGTGGACTTACGGTTCTGAGACTAGAGCCTGCGATGTATCCACCCTCTGAGGAATGATGACGACGTCGGGGAGAGTTTCGGCCGACCGAACGACCTGCAAGGTGGCCGTGTCGCTTTCACCCAGGAAGTTCTCTACGATCACGCTGAAGTTGTAAGCCACGCTGGCATCGAGATTGGCAGCTCCGATAGTGAAGTAGGCTCCGTCAGCAGCTGTTGCGAGAATCGCCAACAATGAAATTAAATTTTCCAAAGTTACTTGCTTTTCAACACACACACACACACAAAAATTGTCTGTTTGTTACGTTTACTCATTAGCCAGCTTTAGCATATCAACGCTTATCCCACGATGCGGCTTTTAGGCAAATAAAAAAGATTAAAAAACACAAAAAACAAATGTTGCTCTCCACATGCTCAAGACAACTGTTCCCATTGTCCAATCCGGGAGGAGGCGCATCATAACTGTTAGCAGATAATTAGCCTATAATGGTCACTATTACAGACAAGGAGTCATTGGACTATTACATATATTACAATTTTCTTTTCAATTTCGACACACCTTTTGTGACATTTTTTGTTAGAGACGGACAGAGAAGACGAAACATACATACATACAGACAGACAGACAAAAGACAGGAAAAGATATTAGCATTATGTTCCTACCACTGAGCGCATCAGAAACAGTAGAGGACACCGATCCGTCGCTGGAGACGTTCCACGTGTAGACGAAATCTCGCCCAGCATTGCCGACGGAGGTGAGAGAGCTGAGCCGCACGTCACCGCAGGCGCTAGGCGTCTTGGTACCAGTGAGGTGGGCGTGAACTGTGACGGGAGAGTCAGGTGCGGCGGCCGTGACGGAGCCGGAGACGAAGTGAGCGTAATCCTCGTTTCTCTGTTTCAGGGCGTTCTCCTTGAACATCAGCGTATCACCTGGACGGAACATGACGCCGATTAAGTTTGTAGGCAAATCAAAAACTAATCACGTTGGTATCCGTTTTAGATAGCAACTAAAGCCTTACCTGTCTTATTATGGTCTAGATTTAGACAGCAATGATGTCAACAGCTGAACAGCGCTTGGCATTCCCATGGGAGATGACAAAGTTTCCTTGTTCTTATACTATAAGGGATTTTGTACTATGCTAATTGTGCGACCATTCCGATACTTTTCTTTCACATGTCTTTTGTTACCAGTATATACGTACATATACTACTGTTACCTCTTATATCTTTCGGTCGTGTGGGTGTGTAGAAGTATTCTAAGTCACATTCTGCCAACTATTAAAGAAGGGTCTACTCGTAGCCAGGCCTATACGATTAGTGAAAGACTGAAGTCACTACTATTGCACTACGTGGCAAACGACAATCTGAGGTGATCCTGAAAGGGGAACGTTTTCCTACCTGGTGCCATCAACACCGAGCTGTCGACATCACTAGGTATGACGTATATTCTGTTGGAGTAGGCAAAGGCAAGGCAACGGGCGTCAGCTCCCAGTTTCGTTGTGTTGGCGAAGATCGAATCGCAAGACTCAACATCACCTTCATTGATGAACCTGTCGAACACCAGTGTGAGATAGTGACCTGCGAAGGAAAATGAAATTCCAAACCAAGTTAGATATTTCACCGCCATCTGGGAATATGCCCTATATACATTGCCGTATGATTTCAGTGGCGGATCCAGGGGGGAGCGCACCGGGTGCCCCCCCCCTTTATTATATATTTTTTTTTGCCAAAAACAAAAGAAATAAACAAAAGAAAAATGGGGGGTGCTTGCGCCCCCTCTTTAATTTTGTAAAGGCACCCCTCTTTACGGAATTTCTGGATCCGCCCCTGGATTTGATACATAATTAATTCATAAAGCACCATGCGCGTCGCAAGCAATGCTATTGTCTGATATAAGATCCTAGAGTGGTTGCATGTTGAAGACAAAAGTTCATCGCAAAACTGACGTTGCAGTATTGACTCTCTGTCTGTCTTTACCTGTCGGTGAGAACTTGAAGCTCTGTACGATTGGTGACGTAGCATAATACGTCAGCGTGTATCCCTCTCCACCTGGCGTGTTGAGGTAGTCGATTCCATTTAGGGACGGGTAGACGGTGACTTGTGTCGAGGACTGAACCATAGGGCCAACAAACAGCAGCAGCTCGTCATTTTCTCCTCCAAACTCTCCCTCAAACAACAGTCTCTCGGTATCTGGAATGCGGATTGAGTCGAATAGTGACGTCATTGAAGAGTAAAAGGTTTCAAAATCATTATCGTCAAAACTTTCACTACGCTCAATGATTGACAATTTATTCATACTATCAAAAAGTGTTAGAATCCCAATTTAACATGACTTCTCTAAACAGATTTTAGGACTTTCAGTCTCAAACCTCTCTCTTCCACTTTTTTTTTTTGAGCAATGTGCATGATGTGTATGAAACTTTTGCAATTTGATTGCATTATGATCAATGTGTGTTGATAAGGATTTTTGTTACTTTGGTTCTGTCTTGCAACGTTAGTACTTCACCCTGAGTCTAACCTCATATATAAATCATAAAATCATACAATGTTTAACAAAAAAACAAAAAAACAAAAAAACAAAAAAAAAAAAACCGGGCTCTAGAACTCACCTGTATAAACAATGGCCAGTGGAACAACAATGTCCTTGTAGGCAGTGAATGCTCCGTTGGATGCCGTCATATTGACGTAGATGTATGTCAAACTGAGGTCAATGTCGAAGTCGGTTTCGGTGATCTCGCTGATGGTAATTTCTGAATGTGTATGGTCAGAAGTATGTTGCATTTTGAGAAGCAGCATAATTGTTTTTTCCTTCTCTATGAGTAGGAAGTGAATGGATCGGGGAGGTGCTAGAACGAGTCGTGAACCGATCCTTCCTTATACCGTACGTTACATACAATTAATATGAAATGCGCAGCACTAGTGAGAGTGACCCAAATACTAGTAATAATTTAATGTTTTTTTTTCCTTCAACATATAGAAGCAAACGCAAGAACTCCCTGCATACAGCTGAACAAATACTTAATTTTCAAAATATTGTTTTAGGTGTGGCAGTTTTCAGCATTTCAAGGCAGTCGCATTAGTCCTTGGTGGAAACATTCGAAAGTTTTATAGAAATTACTGGAGTATTATATAGGGCAAAATGGAAGGGGTGAGGGTAAAAGCTTACGGTACGGTAGACTCACCTCCATACACGTAGAGTGTGACCGAACTCTGGGAGTATGAATCGCCTCCTGTGTTCAGGTGAACTGTGTACGTGCCTGCAACAGTGATAAGAAATCGATTTGCATAATATGATTTCTCCTGTTCAAGTCATTGTTAAAAAATAAATTTCCAACAACAACACGTTTTATTGAATGAAAAGACCTTTTGCGTCAAAATGGCATGAAATCAATGTATCTGGACGAAACCGATTCACCCATACACGTTATGAAGGGATTTCGAGCATAGATTTGATCTTACCTTGAGGAAGATTCGCAGTGCAGTTGAAAATATTTGTTTCTTCATCCAGATCAGATATATCCACAGCATCACCAACTTGCTCGCTCGAATCATCCAAGTATACACACTGTACTGTCGAGGCATCCTGGAACCCTGCGCCTCGTAGACGGATCTACATCGAAGAGTCAAAGAGGATGGGGTTAGCAACCTTAAAGGAGTATTACACAATGCAGACATATGAAAAATCTATAGGCATATTATCATTATAGGATATATATGAGTGAGATGATTTAGTATGAGAGAAGAAAGACCAAGAATAGGAGAGAAACTGCACAGTCCTATATAAAACGAAAGTCTACCGA
This sequence comes from Diadema setosum, assembly GCF_964275005.1. Lineage (NCBI taxonomy): Eukaryota > Metazoa > Echinodermata > Echinoidea > Diadematoida > Diadematidae > Diadema > Diadema setosum. The sequence continues at coordinate 5,457,165 of NC_092691.1, read as the reverse complement.
TATGTCAATACAGCTATGAGGATTTAAAACTTAACAAACTGATTGATGCAAACAAAAAGGACAAAAGGAAAAACAGAAATTCGTACCTGATAGTCGGCATTAGCCGGAATGATAGACGGGGAAAGTTCGTCAACTGTGAAGCAGGTGCTGCCGTCTCCATTACACACTCCGCACGCGTCCACGACTTGACCGCTGAAAAAAAAAAAAAAAAAAAAAAAAAAACCCAGATGTAATTATTTATAGAAAAACAACTCTCTGCAGTGTGATTTTCCTATGATCAACTGGTATTGATTAACATTTACAAATTCTTAAGATAAGTAATCTCACTGTTAACCTATCAACATTTATTGTATTGAGGAATCGAAAAAAAAAAATGGGACATTATGCATGTATCTTCTCGTCCCCAGCAGACTTATTTTTGTAGTCATTGTTGTTGCAATTAAATTTTATTTGTTACGAGACAAGCAAAAAAAAAAAAAAAAAAATGAAAGAATCCAAGTCACTATAAATGTTAGCCGCAGGTGAGACATGCCTCATTTTTCAACTCACCTGTTCGCCACTCCGTCACACCCGAGACAGGAATAAGCCCCTGATGTCGTATTGCAAACGCCACAGTCGGAGAAACCCGTAGTAGCATTGAGACCAGTATTCCCGCCAGTACAATATTCACATTCATTCATCTCAGCAACTGGTAGGGGGAAATCAAAGTTTATACAAGCAGAGAGGAATATAGGGGAAATGAAGAAGGAAAACAAAAAGGGGAAAGACAAAACAAGAAAAGAGTGCAATATTTGTAACACAGTTGCTATAGTCTGTGGGCCCACTGGTATTAATTAGCACTGTACAGACTGCGCTACGGAAATTAAAAACGCGTGAACAAAATTGAATTATCTTCGCAACCGACCAACAGCTTTTGTTAAGATAATGAATACGGCGAGGTGAGGTGACCTTAATGTCTGATACGTAATTGTTCCGCCGCCTCAACTCCCCTTCCTATTGGGTATAAACAAATGAAGCTCCCGGGTCTATGGATGTATAATGCAATGTTATCCAAATGCAACTTGATGTAATATGGATTAGAAAAAAACTAATCGACGATTCTATATATAGACAACTTTTATAATTATGAAGTTACTAAGTCTTCTTTTTAGTAAAGTATGTCTCAACTTGGGTGAGGGTTTTAGGCACATTTTGTTTTCATCAATAAAAGTCGAGATATTTGTGATACGCAATGCAAAGAGTAAAACGATATCTATACCATCAAGGAATAATGGAACAACTGCAGACACGCACTTTATGACTGGAGGTCACGCAGTGATAAGTAGGCTGGAAAGACATAGGTAGATTTCCTTTGTTATGAAGTAGAACACATGTAAGAGTTCTAGACCACCAAATAAGTATGATCGAAAAGGACATTTTCCGTTGGTCCACCATGACACTAAATATTTAAGATTAACAAAACCTTGGGGTATAACAAAGTCATAAGACGCACGGATTTGAGCGAAACAATTATGTCATTTGCATGAAATCAATATATCACAAACCGTACTGACGACAAGAATCCGGACTAATTTCGGTTCTGGCTCCTAACTCAGAAAATGCAAGAACGACTTAAAACTCACAGCCATTGCAGTCGCCGTGGCAGTCCTTCGTAGAGAAGATGTTACCATTCCCGTCGGGCATCACGCATTCACCGCAGTCGTTTTTCTCCCACAGCCCGTTGCACACCCCGCGACAGTCCAACGAGTCGGCGCTGGCATTGACCATCAATCCCGTGGCGCCACCTGTAGGGAAGTCAGAAAGCAGCGTACACCATTCCATGATAATATGCATTCCATTGAATAGTTAGACAGCTCATGTGTATTTTCATGTGGGTGTGTTTGATAACAGTGCTTCCTTCATAATATCTACACCACACATGTACATAAATCTAACCGCAAATTGGCTACCGGAAACACATCATTGTGGTAGCCTAAGTTTAACATTTTGATAATGACGGTTTTTCATAACAACGCGAACAAATCATACCAAATGCAAAAGCACTGGCTATCTGGATCGCTCCCGAACTGTGATATAAGAATCTTGTATGGAGAAGTTAACAATGTTATGCTTAGTACAAATATGTATTATTATGTTAATTTAGTTGTGTCACTTACAAATTATTACATATGCAGCTTGGCTGTTACAAGTGTTGTTAAAATATTAGGAGACACGGTTAAGAAGTTACAGCATATACTTGGAGAATTCAACGTGATAAAAAAGACTGTAGAAATTATTGCTTTGACCTACCAACGCAAATTTGACAGGCATCACGGAAAGCTGTCCCGTTGCAGTCGCCGTTGCAATCAATGTCAACCCCTTCTTCATTCCCGCAGTAGCCGCACTTGTTGATACCGAAGTTGTTAATCCTGCCGGTGGTTCCGTTGACACACCACCCGCACTCGTTGATGAAGGCCGTACCTTTACAGACAAAGGCGCAGTCGCGCACGGCGTTGCCACCACATTCCCCATCGCAATCTTTTTCGGCATCTCCTCCGCACACTCCAGCGCAGTCAGTGATCAAGAGACAAGCTGATGGTACAAAATCGTATTCAGAAAATGGTTTTGTGGTATCTTCTTTCCATGTAGAGGCTATGAAGTATACTAAGTCTCCGAGAATCTCTTAAGGTTACTCTCCGTTTACATGACTTGACAAATTATTGAAAGGATTCTGAAAGTCACAATTCATTTTCTCACATATTATGTATTCAGCGTGAAATAACATTCGGAAATAAACGAAACAGCACGTGCATGGTTTTTATCAAGACACGATGCTTGGAGTAAACTCGATGTAATTTTGATTTTTTTTTTTACTATTTCGTTCTTTTACCTTCAGCCGTTGAAGTCTTCTGTGTTGTCGGCGTGCTGCTCGTCGCACCATCGGGCTGTTGTGCTGTCGTGAGGTCTTAAAGGGAGACATTAGAAAATAGGAGTCATAAGCCACGTGTAAAGTAATACAAAGTACAATGTCCCAACCAAAAATAACATGATAAAACAACACAAAAGGCGAAGATAACATTCTCTTTTTGATGATGAACATCACATAAAATGGATTCACTTTCACTGGTAAAATTTATCAAATGAAAACAAATACACTGTATCTTAAATATGTAAAAAAGCAGCATATTTCCAATGCCAAACTGCATGCCAAATTACGTTGTATCTGTCAATATAAATATAACATATATATATATATATATATATATAATATATATATATATATATATATATATATATATATATATGTACACGTACATATACATATATATGTATAATTGCCAGAAGGTGCGTGACAGTTTCATCGAATAACTTCTACTGTTTGTTCCATTTCTGCTGTCGTGCCGTATCATAGATAGACATTGTGCATGAAATGGTTGATCATTACTTACCATCACTTGGCGGCGGACACTGGATGCTGTCCACATCAACTGTGCGAGAAAGAGATGCAAATTTAGGAAAAAGGCAGGAAAAAAACACACAACACGTTGCATTAGGCCAGCATTCATACTGCTTCACACTTTTTCTAAATCATATTCCCGCCACTTTAAATGTTGTTCTTCATGATGGGCCATCTTCTGCTTTCAGAATAATGTGAATAAGAGAGAAGGAAGCTTGATGGTGATTTACGATTTGCTAATCCTTGGTTTTTTTTTTTCTTTAAGATAATATCAGCCTCCTCGAGTTTCTTTTGGTGCAGATGCCTTGGACAAAATAGATTCCATGTTTTTGATATTCTTTTGTAGTTATTACACATTTTATCTTTGTTTGATGCTGCCAAGTCTTGTTATTTTAGAAATTAAAGCATGTAATATATCATATTGCATTTCATAGTCAGCGGCAAACTAATGTTACCATAAATATTTGACCATACAAAATGCGTTTAGGACGAGGTCGAGAATGTGATGATCTGATGATGTTCTCATATTTTGGAAATGATGCAATTTTGATAAAGGCGAGTGTAATATACATGACAGCAATGTATATAAAACATATGAAGATACATTTCGATATTTGAAGAGAATATATCATGATCCATCATTCTTTATATTACAATTGTACACCTTTCATCATCACTTAGATGATAAAAAAAGCACAATTACGCATATATAACGGTACAAACGAAATATAAACATGTCAGTAATGAAACAGAACCTATGCTCTTACCTTCTTCCCCAGAGAATGACGTCACAACGTGAGCACACAATTCATCCGTTGATTCAAAGCCAAGGTAGTCATGGAGATAGGAGTTCATCTCACTGATGCTGATATTCACCAGAGGGGAAATAAATTCCAGTGCGTCCCGTGCCAGGCATGCACACTTGTCCAGATCTTCAGTGAAGTCAAATATCTGCTGAACCATTTCTGCCGCGTACTCAGACAGCTCATCATCTTCAAGGCCCTGCAGCTCATTGCAGAACTCGCCATGGTTGTCATACCCGATGGCGTCCATCGCGATCAGGACGACCTCGTTAAACTCGTTGATGCCAAAGGGAGACTCTTCACCCAGGGAACTAAAGAGTGAGTTGAACACGTCGTCCCAGCAGGAGCAGATTTCGCCTCCCAAGGGCAAGAAAATGGTCAACCATTCGACAGCAAAGTCGGATATGAGAGTGGGGATATTTTTCCCAGAATTGGCGACACCCGTGAAGGCTCTGCAGATGTCCTGTTCCTCGAAGGCGGTAAGATTATAAAGCTTCTCTAAAGAGTTGAAGAGATATGATTCCATGTCAACATTTTCGAAGTCGTCGAAGCTGACTCGCCCATTGCCGTGACAAATTCGAATGTCGGACAATTCAATTGCGCGATCTTCGTCCTCACTTTCTGATGATATTAGCGGGAATAGATCATTGAGACAGGCTGAATATGCCCTGGAATCATCTCCAGACAGCAGAGTCTCACACATCTCATCAACGATCGGGAAGTCAATGTCAGCGCCGTCCCATATTTCGCACGTCTTGTACGCAGCATCCGCGATGTTGTCCGAGTGGAGCAATTTAGTCGCGATTTTGATGATTTCTACAACGCCGTTCCTGATGTCTTCAGAACTCGGGCTCTCTTCCTCACTCTCAAATAAGGAAATGATTGGATCCAGACTGACTGTATAATTACCTTCCAGATCATAAATCGATGTGATAACTTCACAATAGTGTGCGCTGCTATTAAAACCTATTTCACTGCTGACGTTGATGCCAATCATATTATCAAGTACAGTCATAAATCCTTCGCAGAATTCCTGCTCTTCCGCGAGGTTCCACACGCCGGAGGATATCCGATGCACCATATCCTCCATGTACGTGGCATTATCCAGTGCAAAGGAGAGGTGATGACAGATATGATCGCCATCGTCGTACCCACCAAAGAAAGCGAAAACTGTTCCTATTATGAAACCTGACGGATCTGGGTTTTCATGTATCGCTGAATAGTAGTACTCTTGTCCTCGGTTGGTCCAGTTGAAGCATTCTGCCACCCCTGGGGTTTCGCAAGGCGCCACCAGCGGCGTGGAGCTGTCAAAGCGATTGAAATCGCACAGGTACCTTCCTGCTACTCTGCCCATAATTTCCACTGCTTGTTCCAGAAAATAGTTGAGAGTGTAGGCCTCACCGACTTCTTCGTCAAAGAAGATGTCAGTAAGATGGGAACATGTATCAACGGAGCTGCTTAAGTTGACATGTAAAACATTTTCCACCATTCCGAAGAGCCATTCCCAGTCAAAATCATAAGACCAACCGTCGTAGCCAACGATACCAAAATACTGAAGGAGTGGAACCAGCTCGTCTGTACAGGCAATGTATGCGGCCAATTCGTCTCCCGTTTTAACAACATGACATATGTCATCAATGACTCCTAATTCCTCAATATCGATATCTGAATCTTCCCAAATACCGCAGGTCTTGTTTATGGCGTCACCAACGTGATCTGACTTAATCAGCATCGACGCAATTTTCAACAGCTCTATCGTTGCATTTCTAATAGCCTCGGGGTCAACCTCTTCATCATAATTTTCTGTGTATCCTGCGATTTCAGTGACCATGTACTCGTACCCTTCAGTGACAAACTCCTCATTGTCATCAGTATCAGTATCCTCAAGTCCAAGCAGAGCAAATATAGGATCGAGTAGGATAGAGTAATCGCTGTCTTGCTCATAGATACCGGCCAGGGTGGAACAAAACTCGGAACTGTCGTTGAATCCTATGTATTGGCTGACCTCGCTTCCCACCATACCATCAATTACTCCGAAAAAGCTCAAACAAAACGTTTCTTCTTCAAGGATGTTGTAGATACTTTCTTGGATTCGACCAACCAAGTTATCCATGTGCGTCTGGTTGTCAAGTCCAACGCTGATGTGATGGCAAATATGATCGCCGTTTTCGTAGCCACCGAGGAAGGAGAATATTGTACCAATGACGAATCCAACTGGGTCATCCGAATTTTCTAAATCTGAGTAATAGCCATCACCTCGCACAGTCCAATTGAAACATGCTTCAACACCTGGTGTTTCACATGGTGGAACCAACTCTGTCGAGTTGTCGAATCTACTGAGGTCACACAAATACTTGCCGGATATCCTGGCAAACAATTCAAGAGCTCTGCTCATAACTTCCGGTATAGTGTATGTCTGTGCGACAGTGGGATCAAATATCATGTCAGTGAGATGTGAGCATGTTTGTCTTGAATCATTAAAGTTAAAATCAAAAGTGTCCCCGACCATTGCAAATAGCTCCTCCCAGTCAATATCATCTCCAGGGGAATACCCACCATCACACATGGATTGAAATGTCCATTCGTCTTCGTAGTCATTGGACTCCGTGATAGACCGGCAGAAAGCATCGTCTGTCGATTCCGATATCTCGCACAGAAATCGTACAGCTTCGTGGTTCTCAAGATGATACAGTACACCCACCGTGTCAAGTAACCTGGTGAACCATTCCTCATTGCTAAGGAAATCTCCGTAGATGTTTTCTTCATACATTGAAAGGACATCGGACTTTATATATTCGGAACTGCTATCAAACAGGCCAGTGATGGTAGTGCACAACGCTTCGTTAGAGGTTGCTTCAGAGTAATTACGCGCCGAAAGCTGAGTGATATTCTCGAGACGATATAGAGTCGCCAAACATCCTGTGTAATCAGTTGTAGTCATTTCGATGCCGTGCATTATTTGTTCTATAATTTCGTCTAGTTTGGCATCTCCGCCTCCGGAATTCAGCTGATATGATGCATCCATCGCATTGTCACAGAGTTCGCTGACATCTCCAAAATCTCCGAGTACAGCAAGAGCGGCTTTTAGAATGTCATCTGAGGTTTCCCAGAAAAACGTGTCTTCCCAATCTCCGCTGCCATCTTCATCGCCTCCGCAGTAGTCGCCATACGATCGTAACCAATCAGCCAGATAGATGTAAAGAACATTGTCGAATATCATGTCAAACTCTGTACCGAAGAGTAACCCGGCGAGTCCATAGCATGTATCCCAGCGACTCTGTCCGTCAGGATGTGCGATATTGTTTATGATTTCCGATACTCCGTAGTAATATGGAGACGTTATCAGAGACTGATCGACAGTGTGTTCCTCGCTATCATCTTCATTACACTGATTGAAAAAGTCCGAGCTGTTTTGCAATGCTGCGCAGTAGCTCTTGTCCAGGTCGTATAAGTCTATGGCGTAGCAAAGGAGCCTCACAGATTCCACGACGTCATCTTCGACAAAGAGTGCGCCAGCAAGCATGACACGGGTATCAAACCATTCCCTTTCAGAGAGGTAAATGGTGTCATTAGAAACCATGCTGATGGCCTGAGATATATCGGGTTGAAGATTAAAACTGTCCGCGATGACATCACAAAGTTCTTGGTTGGTGTCGTATGTTGAAATGTTGACGGCACTGATACCCAGTTCTTGGCCAATGTGAGAGAATAAAGCCAGACATTCGCTCTTGTTGGCTATGACAGCGTAGACTGCGTTTTTCAGGTCATGCACCATGTCCTCGAGGTCAGCTCGGTCATTCTCATCCTCTGCTTTGCGGAACGATTCTTGGGCATAGCTGCAAAACTCGTCGGTGCTCCCAAAGTTTCCTAGATAAGCGAAAGTTGCTCCGAGCAGTTCAGCCTGATAGCTTTCATCGTTCCAGTCGTTGAAACATTCATACCTGTTTGACTGCGGCACTTCGTAGACGAACATGTAGAGCAGACGATCAAAGACACTGCTGTAATCATCGACTCCAGTTGACAGCAGCTCATCAAAGCCTCTACACATATCATATTTGCTGACGTATTCCAAACCCATTGAGCCAAGAACCAGGGTCCTCATAACCCAGTAATTGCTAGTGTGGTGGAAGAGCGGCACGTACTCCGTTTCTTCTCCAATCAGCGTTGAAAGCAGTGACCACGTGTCGAGGCATATATCGTACACTTGCTCGTAGGAACCATTTCGCAGCGTCTCCAGGATCGGGTCGCACACTTCCTGCATAATACCGTCCGTCATCCAGTTAATTTGTGGTCCCAACTCGACACACAGATACCCCATGGCCTGGACGACATCGTTGGCCCTCCATGCTGACCCGATGACGGAAAGGATGTTGCTGACACTGATGTTCGGTACGATAACGCCGGGAGAAGCAAATAATAAGTCTTCTGCTGACTCTAGGTTGAACTGTTCTTCGGTCGTCCATTCAACATTCCAGTAGGAATCGTCGTTTCCGTGGACGACTACGAAGAATAAGGCCGCCACAATCAGAACGCCCAACTTTCCCTCCATGGCGACGACAAGTGACTTATCCCAAGTCTCGGTTCACGTTGACAGGTGGAATCAGTTTGGAGCTTACTCTTCAATAGAAGACTGGAAGATAATGTTGAAATGAACCTGTAGTCCAAATTATAATGAAATGAAATTAAGCATAACAGAATTATGGATTTTATAGATGCTTTCAAATAGACACTATTATCAAAATGTATATCTGAATATCTGAATACTATGAGTGCACATTGAATGGTTGCACGAATTCATATGAGTGATTTAGAGTAATGACATCATAATTCACTTTCCGAAAGATTGCAATTTTCCTTAGGAGAGAATATGTCTTTGGTGCAAGTCTGATTATATTTTTTTTTTCACCTTTCAAGTATGAATGCGCGATATTCCTTTTGACTACTTGATTTCTTTCGGAAATTATACTTTGTATGTCACCGTAATTTCACACACATTGCATAAATTATGATGTATAAACACATTTCCTTGAATAATGGCATAGATTTCTAACATATGAGGTCGAAAATATAAAACAAGAAACTATAACAAGTAATGGAAAGTGTCATTGAATTACATAGCGTCGCAATGAATTTTCACCATTATTTACCTTACTAACGGTCAAATTGTGATTCTTCATGAATGTATGATTTTTTTTTGGATAATATGTTATTTTGTTACATTGATATGTATATGCACATTCAATATTGTGATGTTAAATTGTGAGAAATTCAGCCACTGTTCTCCGTCATGATTGTCATGATTGCAATAAACCATGAATAAGTACGCTCTAAAAAAAATCGAGTGAAAATATTCATTCTTGAAGGAGTGAATAACAATAAAGAGTGAACTGGATTGAATTTTGAGTGAAAATGTTCATTTTCACTCATTTTGCAGTGACCTCAGGGATCACTCGAAGATTTTGGAGTGATCCCTGAGGTCACTCTAAAATGAGTGAAAATGAACATTTTCACTCAAAAATTCACTCCAATTTCAATCTAAATTCATTCTTTTCTGTTTTTCACTCCTTCAAGAGTGAACATTTTCACTCGATTTTTTAGAGAGTACAAAAAGGATCTATAAATGAAGATGACGTCCAGATACATTTACATAAAAACACGCACAAGTCGATTACAGATACATGGCTGGGAGGAATAAAGTAACTCTCATTGAATGTAAACCGTTGCTGCACATAAACAGCATCAAAATAGATAAAGGCAACCACCTACATATATGTCGTATTGGCTCGGACCTTCACTCGCTTTATCTCTTTACCCTGCTCTTTAACCCCACTACAAAATGTTGATCGGACAACTCTCACATGCTCTGTGGATAGATGGTTCTGTTTATTTCGGCAGCTATGTTTAAAAAGAAATGTATATATCTCATCAGTTTCACGTCCTACTTTGGGGATGGACATGGAATAAAGTTACACCAATCCCATGACGGAGTGAAAGCAGTGCCTTTGAATTTCGAACTACATTTGTATTTACATTCTCTACAAATTAGATGGTTACAGCATGGTTACAGAAATCTCTCGATGAAACACCTCTTGCGCAACGGGGATTTTTTTCTACTCGAGCAATCAAAGCGGGGGGGGGGAGGGATCTTCATCTTCGTCCACGTCCAGTTGAATCTCAGTGACAAGTCTACATAAGGGTGATACAGCTTGTCCACAGAATTATAAATAGGACGACTGAACCGTGACGTGTTAGTCCCTGAGGTATAATTGTTGGTTACTACGAAACGGCGTCTTCTTTCATATCCCCAAGTGATCCCCCACCCCATCCCCAAGCATCTCAAAGAAAAAACACAATGGGGGAGAAGGGATAACATAAAAATGGTCATGTTCCTGCCTCGCCTGTGACCTCAGTGTAGGAACTGACCCATTATTCACTAAAAGAAAGAATGAACAGCGTGATGACTGTGTTAAACCTTCAGCAGCCGTAGGTTTTTTGAAATATGTGGCGTTTGTGAAGACAAAGCGCTGAGCACGGCGGCCACTCATGGCCGTGGGAGACACACTAAGAAATACATAAGAATTCGCAACACTGTGGAGTTCTTGTCTGCGAATCCTATTGTGTTTTAACACGTTGTCCCCATAAACAGAGCTAAACAAACTCTATTCATAGAACAAAGCAACTAGACAGACATACCCTCCAGCAGTGATTGCTAACGCAATAAACATCTTGTGCTCAGGCGTCAAGTCATCATGACTGCGAATAACCAGGGAGGTGTGTCTCACCTCCCTGGAATAACACAGAAAACTCTGATTTACATGAAGCTAGTTAAACAAGCAAAAAAGAAATAGTTTTAGAATCATTTATAGTAGAAAAGAGAGATTGGGGAGCTGCAGCAAGTTATGCTAATTCAAAATGAGCGAATCCTTTGATATTGCGTCCATGAATGAGCAGACAGATCTATCTTGTTCTCCTGTATATGTTTGCCGGCACTTACGAAAGAATGGCTTTCTTTCAGTCTAGCGCAGAAGAAACAGTTGATACTTGTATATCCGAGATTTGGCAATAGCCACATCTAACTTGTGAAATCAAATCGTGAACGTAGATTTAACAAAATGTATCATTTCGGTCCTAGTTTCTCCCTAGCAAGTGGAATCCTCAATAAGCACAATTAGTGATTACAAAAATAAGACGAAGAAGCAAAACTAAAGTTGATGTTATTTTCTTAGCACTTCAACATGCAACCCACTGTATTTTATGGCGTTTCACCCTGTTTCGCGGTTACCTTACATTGTAAATTCATTTTGAGGATTTGTACTAAAATTTGAGCTATTCTTGGATGATGATGTGATCCTGTATTGACAAACTGCGAAAAGAATAACATTAAAGTAGATTTTACTCAGATAGAATCAAACTTAAGTAATTCGCTTCTTCTAATGCCACTAATACTGAATTGTGAGAAGAAAAGATGCCAGTGCAAAGCATGAGGGCAAATTGAAAGAATATAGCGGTCAAGGCCAACACCATCAGATAGCAGGTGGACTTTAATAGTTTTTGTTATTGATGCCTTGTTGATAAAGAGTCGAAATTAAAAATAATAATATGGAGGTCAGTCCATGATTAAATTGTTAGGGCAAACGACCAGTCTCCAGGGGGAAAGGGGTAGTTATCATCCCCGCGCCACTATCTGATGCCATTGTTGGTATCTCATCCCACCTGTCTCATTATTACGACACCCTCGGCTTCCTGAGGTCGGGACGACGCAGTGGAAACAATGCCCTGGTATTCCAAACTTTGACAAGGACTGGACATGGGAGGAGTTGCTAGGCAACAGAAGAAGTGATCGATTTTGGGGGATGTCGCACCAGTGCCGTGCGATTGCTATGGCAACGGAAGCACACTGGATGATTCGGTCTCGCCTTCACGAAAGCGAGGTGTTGCTGCACCGGTAGGAGAGCGTGATGGAGTTGGAAGTGTTACGATGAATTTAGTCACATAAAGGAACACTATGTCACATCACATAAATCACAATGATGATTACGTTTTGCACTCTGCCAGAATCGTTATTAAAAGTGTATGTTTTCATTGCAATTTATCACCTAACAAAGTCCATAAGATGTGTGCACACCTCCTCTATATAATGTTGCTTCGTACCATAAGGAGGGATCAACTATTATGTCTGTTACCTATCACAGCTAGCAGCTATGCGACGAAGTGTATTATAAAGTGTGCAATATATTGTACGGAACTTGCTGAACATTTTTACACGTCTCTCCACACCGGTAATGTGTTTCTGCGTATGACACGCACGTTCTTGCAGCTCATGCATTTCTGCTCTATTGCCTTTCTTTGTTTCAATTTACGCAATTTCATATACAGGAAATGAACATTAAATATCAAGCACATCGTGAAACTCTGAAATGGCTCCGATTCGATTTAAGGATACAGTAATGTCGAATATGAGCGCATGAAGTATACATTCCATATTTTTTTTTTCAATTCATTCATTTCCATTCTTCTTTTTCCTTTTCTTTCTGTCACTGCCTGGTATTTTGTATATATTTTATCTCCTATGGCGACCAGGGATGACATGTCATAGCGCTTTGCATCCAGTGGAAAAGGCGCTCTATAAATGTCTACTATTATATTATTAAAAACATAACACAAAATAAATCAGGTATTACATCATAAACAAAAAAAACATTTGCCTTTGCAATAATAACCCACTTTTATGTCCAGATTTTTATCAGTCAGTTTTTTTTTTTCATCTAATTTTACTGACAAAGAAAGTAAGCGGCACAAAATGGTAACTAAACTCCTTTCGATTTCAGCAGTACCAGGCTCGTCTGAATAATACATGATTTGATTTGCGCCGGTCCTGTCTTCAGTGTGTTGATAATGTCCTAATAGGATTAGATAACAACCAAAAAGGACTAATTTGACACATGAGTATTGTACTTGGTCCTCGTAGTATGCAAGGAATGAGGAAGAGGAAGAAACATCGTGCTTTAATAGAGAACTATGTCACATTTCCTTGATAGTATTTGCCTCAATATATCACTCTTAGACTCGTTATCTGCAGATGGAAACGGCATTCAAAAGCTTATGTCAGTCCTGAAAAAGGACTACAAAGTGAAAAGTGTTGCTGCGTCTAAAATTCAGTGGCCATTTTAGTGATGTAACCTGACAGCTCAAAAAAAAAAATGCCAAACTCAGTTCATAGTCTCAAATAAAACAGAATGAAATGAAATGAACAAGGAAACGCAGTGATGGATTTGGCAGGTTTGAAGATCAACTTTGACTCAAGCTTCATTGACTAATGTCACCTAGCTTCTTCAAAACTAAAACCTGATCAAATTTTAAAAACTTGCCTGGGAAGGCAAAAAGGAAAATCTTAACACGTATAATGATTAATCAGAGGAGTAGATTGTTTGTTGGCTTCTTTGTTCCTTTCAACAATTTAAGATATATCGGCGATTAGCCGTTTTTGAGCTTTTTATAGTGAGTTGGTAAACGCAACAAACAATGTACAGGTACAGTATGTGCATAACGAAAAACGGCTAGGTAGTGCATAGCCATAGCACAAATTAATGCTTCCTTTATTATTGATCCTAATGATGTTTATGAAAAGAAAAAAAAAATAACCTGTTTACAAAAAAAAATAACATTAAGATTCTTTGTCTTTTGAGTTGAGTTATTGGGTCACCTTGGTTCGTAACGCAATTACATGTACGCTCTCGATTCGAAGCGGCTGTTTCATCGTTAGAATGAGAGAGAGAAAAAAAGGGTGAGTATTTTTCACTATAGTTATAGATAACCACATTGTGATAAAGTAGTGTCGAAGTGACAAGAAACAAAGTTGCTACGATTTGCAATATTTGGGAAGTATTTTTCTCTATGAGCTACGGACCATGTCGAGACGAGGGTTAGACAACATACTAGCGGTGGAATTAAATGTCTTTTCCATTGCATTTCCAAAGGTTACCTTTTTACATAAACAAATAACATATTGCATTATTTTATCATTGATTAAGGGCCATGTTTCTTGATTAAAATTACTTCCAAACAAGGAATACAAAGGTATATGAGATTTCTTCCGTGACTCTCAGTGAGAGATTTCACGAGCGTTATCAGCAGATTTGTCAATTCACCCTTTTTCCTCTTTAATTTTTTTGGTAGTTATGTGTGATGTTGCTCTGAAATTGCAAAGTAAGAGCAGTAATGTTATGAAAGCAGGTGTTATATGTTTGGAACATAATAGAATCGAGAAAGGGGTTGTGTGCCGAGATGAGGACTTTCCGTCGACGTATAAGTCAAAAACTACTGGTACGCATATAGGCATCAAGAAGAAACAATATAAATCTATAGTAGGCATCGTAAAGGAGGAGGCAACTCTGAAAGGCGTTAAAAAGAATGATGCAAAAACTTATATACAACTGTGTGCCTATAAAACTAATATAGGCATCAAAATGACTAAAAACTAATAAACAAAGGGACTTAGAATGGTAGTCATCAGGAGGACGTGAAATGGTTGGCATCAAAAGGGTACCAAAATTATTCTACTCATCCCCTCATAAAAAAGAAAGAATTAATGTGTACGGTGTGGTGTGTGTCTGTCTATGTTTGTGTATATGTGCTTGTTTATACCATGCACACTGTACATTTTCCTATAAAGTATTAAACAGGACAGCCATTCAACTTTTCCCATTTTTTGGCAATTGGCAAAATAAATGGACGGGATCCCTCAACCCCTTCAAGTTCGCTCGTTCATTATCTTGAACCTTACTAGTATATTATACAAGTAAGAAAAACGGAGGGGGAGGACAATGCATGGTAGTCAACTGAAAATGTAATATTACCAAAAGAGAACTGACCTGTTACAGAAAAATGAGTTATATAATATACTGACAAGCACTTACTAAGAACATAATCGTTTTGGAAAAGGGATTTTGGAATCCTTATTCTCGAAGAAAAATGGAATGGAATAGGAAAGCATGATTTTGTCCTTTATTTCGTTCACAATGTTCCAAATTTTGAAGTAACATTCATCTACGGTAAACAGTAACATGTTATTGTGTTCAGTTGTAAGACAAGGGAACGCACTCGAATATAATGACTGAAGAATTGAAGTACAGAAGACACGTTTTCTTTGCGACAGAACATAGAGAGGACTCCTAGCGAGAGTTCCAGTTAAACACGAACTAAGATTATAGGTGAAAACAAAAATGTGCGTATATAAGGACTTCAGAGACTTAGTATTATATAGCAAATTCAAACGGCACATATCCGAGAATATCCGAGAAATAACAGGCGGAGGAATATGAGAAACAGAGACTGGTAGGCACAGATAGGTACTAGACACGGGAACTCGGCAAGTGTGAGTAAAAGTACATGTACCAAAATAGAACAGGCAACTGCGCTGGCGTCAAAAGAAAATTCTTTGTATGATAATAATTAATTTCACACAGATTGTAACAAATGCACAGTTCATGTATACCACATCAGAATAGTGACAGTGACAGAGTATGTTTTAAGGGCACCTTAAAAGATGTCGTAGGATCTAATAACATCTTGCTTTTGTCAAGAGTCAACAGCCACCTGCTACTTTTAATTACTCTGCACAGAAGAGCGGAGAGCAGAAAACCTTGATTATTGATTTAGCACAGTCTGCCAATTAAATACATCACTGCTGTGTTAATTACTGCGAATAATACCGACAAACTTTATAGTCAAGTGCTAAACAAGCACTGGATAGAATGAATCCTCGAAGAAATATACATATCTTACAAACGAAAAAGAAAACAAAATCCAGTGAAACAACTCACTGAACTCAAGACATGGCACCTACATTTTTACTTTTTTTTTATTAACCCCCCCCCCCCCCTCAAAAAAAAAATAAAAAGCAAAACAAGAAATGAGCAAAATAACGATAAATGGAAGCCTTTTATTGTCAAAAAGATATGAGAAGCTTACCTCTATTCCATACCCGCCGGCTTAAGTTATTTCCACATGATCCACTTATCGAAGTAAATGTACCGAGTTCCGGCGGGAGGTGATGTAAGAGTGTCCACTCTATCCAACCAAGAAGGAATCAGTGGTGATTCTGCGGCGCCGGTTTTCGGGGCCTAGCACGCTACCATCCTCCTTCACACAATACCACTACACGGCACTTGGTACCACGTGTAAATCTACTCGTCGGTGTTGAGTCTTGCGCGT
The DNA here is from genome assembly GCF_964275005.1 of Diadema setosum. Taxonomy (NCBI): domain Eukaryota; kingdom Metazoa; phylum Echinodermata; class Echinoidea; order Diadematoida; family Diadematidae; genus Diadema; species Diadema setosum. The sequence goes on along the minus strand of NC_092691.1, from coordinate 5,440,713 downwards.
TCGGTGTTTAACAGACTGCGCCTGCGTACAACAGTTGATGATATAAGACTCTTACCTTATGAGTTATGACGTATTAAAGAAGCATTTGAATTCGGTTCTAATCACTCTCATCAGCTCGTCGCTGTTTAACATATCCGGGAACAGATTTAAAGCCTCTCTATCCGTGGTGATCCAAGAGTCTACCATTGTTATTCTAAATGCGAACATTCAGGCTATACATGGAGACCAGTGGTGCATGGTTATTGTCTGAAACGCTCCACCAAGGCGTGAAAGGAAAGTAAGTCTCTCTAAGACCGAGAGCTCCTGTCAAGTTCAACAACTCCTCCAGTGAATGACGAACTTGATAAGAACAGAATGGATCATCGCTAATTGTCTATAGACGTTTCAATGGTGACAACAAGTAACAATCATCAATCTGTTCTCCTAATGGTAATTGGGTTCTGAGAGACGGGAGTGTAGAGAACATAATGCCATAATGTTATACCCATCCAGATCCACTTGATTATGATAAAGTTATACAATCTTCACCCTTGTTTTTTTTTCTCTCTCTCAAAACAGTAGGACAATGTATGGCTAAGGGAGGGGGGGGGGTGACATGTAGCTGTGACTTTCTATTAATGCAAGTGTTCTAAGAATTTCATATATAGAAACATGCGTCGAGATACAGTTTATTCTTTCGATGTTTTCACAATAGCTTTTTACTCCACTTAAATCGAATGTGAACAACTTCTCTTTCATAATTATGCGTATCTACTGGTTATTGATATTTTTTGTAGATCATTACATGTTATTTTGTTCATTGTTAAATCGTATGATTTTTTTTTTTATCATTGTTACATCATTAATAGAATAACCAATCAACGAACAATAATTGTTTCTTCGCTAGTTTGCGTCGAGTTCAATCTACCCGATATCACCTAATATCCAGCAACCGAGCATAAGCATGCAGGCATAATACTCCAGAAAAAAAAAAAAAAACAACACCCAAAATATTAAACATTAGGTTCCGTATTCATGCCTCCGATAGTGGTCCATCACGGTATTTGACAATTATGTATCACATTGCGTCTTTCGACACTGTTCGAGTGAATGGGAAAGGGTCAATATACTATGCAGTGATGTAATAATTTTTGAATTGAATTGAATTGAATTACTGGATCTGCACTAGTCTTTACACTTGAGACACAGTGAACCGTTCCGGCTGTTTATTTTCATATTTCACATCACATCAAATCTTTACATGTACTTAACAAAAAAGAAGCAAAACTACAAACAAGCATATTAACAAAATACAAAGTATGATATAAGGTTGGTCATTACAAGAAAGTGTGTCAGCATATTTATGTACATAAAAGAAAATTCTCTATAACTTGTGAAATACGGAGGAACCGCAAAAGCAAAGCTTGTAACCGCGTGTTCCAGCGTGTTTTAATCATCGTATTATTCGGACTGCGAATTGTACTATGGTAATGTAATAATTCAATATCTTCTTATCATACACGTTATTGGTCAGAACTTAGAGTAATTTAGTTCTTTAAACTGCTAATCAATGCACTCATCCGCCTTCCTTAGAAAACAAGCGTATGTTTCTGTGATTTGCTGCTTTAATACCAATTCTTCTTTTTTTTTTTGCATCAAAGAAGAGTGTTAAGTATTGGATTAACATAACTTATTATACCAAACGCCTCCTTTGTATTCTATTTTATGCAGGTGGGTCAAATCTTTTCATATCGCTTTTTCTTGAAATACAAAGAGCAACAGTGTCTTCATGACCACTTCCACGAAAGGACTCTTTTATTAAAACAAAGTTTACGTTCCATTTTACGCAATCTTTGCATATCCGTTTTAGTCGTTTGTTTTCTTTTCAAGTTCAAGTTCAAGTTCAACTTTATTTTCATTTCCATTAAATAAACAGGAGAAATTATATTCAATGCATAAACAAAACAAATTTGTAGTAATTTCGATAAACGTACATCAACAAGATACATGTGATGATGAGTAACGACATAATTGCATTTATACATATGCATATTACACGGATGGGAATGGAAATGGAGGGTCCCACTAAAAAGCCAAGCTTGTACGATATGGGACCCTCAGAAATACATAAAAAGCAAATAATGGCTTCATGAAACTACAAACAGATATATAAAACAAAATCAAAGACACTGTGTTTTCTGTGTTTTTCAAAATCAAAGAGAAATCAAAGAAACTGTTGTTTTCTGTTGTCTTGTTTAGGTTTTTCTGTTTTGTTTTGGGGTATTTTTATGCTTAACCCTGATAGTTTATCGGGGGGGGGGGGGGGTAACGCTATTCCCATGTCATCAGCAGATCCGATCGCTCGATGCATTAAGTTTAGCACATATACAGAGAAAACCCGATGATGGCGTACGACCGAAATCACAGCAAATAAAACTATGACCAACAGGATTACACATGTTAACTGAAACATCTTTGCAATATTATTGGCTACTCATCAGCCAGATCCCTATATTCTACACTTGAAGACGAGCTAAATAATCATGTTGCAACGTATTAAACCGATCTCAAAATCTTCAAGTTATTTCCCTAGCATGCATCTAAAGATAACATACTCATGCACAGAAGCAATATACCGCGTAAAGTGTCATTTTGTAACAGAGCATCTGTATTACTTTGACTAGACGATCATCAAAGAGACAAACACCTAGAAATAGACACTGCCTTTCTCTCGCTAGTCAGCTGGCGAGAAATCCGTGAAAAGTTTATTGTATACACGTCGCCATAGCAACGGCTCGTAATAATGGTGCTCTGACGTGATGGCGCCTTTGTGTTTGTGCGCTAAGTCCAATCACGTACTGTCAGTCCAGTCACGTGCACACGTGTCTCGTGGGATGCGATGGGGCGAAGAAAGCAGAACGACTTGCGGATCAGCGGCCAAAGACGCCGCGATCAGCGCAGGGAGGATACTAGTATGTCCTTATGCCTTGGTAAACTGCTGTAATCTCTTTTCTTAGATTCTGCCGTGAATGTGTAGTACTTATAGCCATTTTTTTTTTTCATGTAGCTATTCTGAGGAGTGTAAAAACAATCATGTTCCTGCTCCACATGCCAGCAGAATACGCATACTTATAATCAACGTTTATAGAAGAAAATGAAAGTGCAAGGGAAACCAATTATTGTTAGCAAATGCATTTCTTCCAAATTTATGATTCTTGCTTTGAGTTGTCTTCGTTGCACCTATCTGACAATTCACCTTTCATTGACGTAAATAAACGACAATGTGACCTATACAATGTTTTGAACAGTAGCGAAATACATGCTTGGATGGGATCGCTGTCTGAAAAGGCATTTTGTCAATCAGTTGCAAAAAAAAATGTATTTTCTTTTTTTTTCACTGCATATCAACGTTTTCTTCACCAATCAAATGGTTATTGGTGACAATCAAAAGGCTGTTGTAATTATTTCAAGAACGCAAGACAACATCAGACCCAAATGTAATGCATATTACGACTATATACTGGATAAACCTCTTGGTATCTTAGCATAATAGGGCAAAGTTACTTTCAGCATTAAAGGTGACTATAGAAAATGATATAAATCAGACAGTCTCAATATCAAAAGATCTATAGAATATGGCAAAAGGAACCATGATAACGATTTTTAAACTTATTTCAATAACATATTTCGAGAAACGAATATTCAATTCTCAAACACATAATGTAAATAACGAGGTGAGTTGTGCTAAAATCTTTATACCCTTCATACATAAATTCATCCGAAAAAAAAAAGAGACTTTACGCAGGGATATGAAGAGCTTGCTTCAAAAAGGCGCTAAATCGATCATTTTCTTTCAATGGATTTAGCGCCTTTCGGAAGCAAGCTATTCATATAATAATATAATGATTATCACCATCGTGTAAGAGATTTCTTATGTATGTTGACTATTCTGATGACGTGACACGTTTTCGAAGGGGAATGGATTAGCAATCGGCTTCTTCATAATATTTACGTGTGTGCTTGTTTTGTGTGTGCCTGGGTGTTCTGTCTGTTTGTACACACATTATAACAGATGCGTTTTGGTGCATGAGTCCGTTTATGTGAGATTTGTGTGTAATAATTCCTGCTGACGGAGTGTAGTCCATTGCTTAATCAAAGCATGTATTTCACCAAATATTCGATATTTTGTGGGGTTTTATCACGATTAGTGTTGATTATAACTTTTTACAAGACTCCTAGTGCAGCCCAAGAATTCAGTGTAGACAGTCCAGTGTGGTCCTTTTATTGCAGATGACCTAATAATCAATACGTAGATGTGCTCAAGCGCAAACTATTACGAAAGCACCGGCGTAATCAAAGTCACGCTCTCCGACCAGTTATATAAACGGATTGTTGTTGTTAGTAAGACCTACTCTTCAAAACACCATGCATTTGACTAATTCAGGATGTCACATGGGAACCTGTGTGAAACCCCTTTACTGCAAGGGAAAATATCATATAAACTATCTTGAAACATCTCGAAAATGAACAAGATATCGATCAAATGTAATGAAAAAGTAACGCGGTTTTAACCGGAAGTTAGGTTTCGGTGCATTCCGAGAAATGAAATCGACATGACCGTAATTATGTGGCAACCCGCATTTATACTTCGGTAATGGATATTCTTCGCTCATTAATCTACGCATGTCTACTATAAAATGAAGTAAGAGAAAAAATCGAGCCGAAAGGAAGAACATCTTTTATTACTCTTTATAAAATGGGCTGTGGAATCTCTGCAATCTGATTGGTCAGTTATCATGCGTTCATTTTTACTGATCCACATTGAGCCATGCTTCTGGTAAATTCCGAACGCATGGCTCAAGCCTTGTACAATGTTGTAGGTGTACCGGACGCAAGATGTGGAAAAAATGAATTTCCTGAATTTACGGGCCTATTATTTTTGTAAAACGAATGATGCACAGGCGTATTTCGTGGATCAGTGAGAATTGGATGCTCTCGTTTAACTTTGGAACAGTCTAAAACCCACTCGCTGCGTCCGTGGTTTTAAATAGTTCCAAAGTTAAACTCGCGCATCCACTTCTCACTGATCCACTCTGTCCTGTGCATCATTTTGTACAGCGGAAATGTGCTTCAACTGAATTACATCTGGGAACTACTTTTTTTTGCTTTTTGCTTTTAGTCTCCTTCTCAACTCAGATGTAGGCCTAATTAATTTTCGTACTGTACATTAATTTTCGTACGTGTGCATACTGACGTTATTTGCATCGTTATTTTAGGTGGCACGACATTTTTTCTCCTGAGAAAATTGCTCTGGTCTTATTTCCTCTAAGGATTGTGATAGGGTCTTAGGTTTTAATATATTGATGTGATGATTATAAGGATTATGGTTAGGGTTATGTTTGTCGGTATGTTTTATGTTTGGCTTATAGATAGTGTGGAGATATTTCATAGGAGAAATTGTCGCAGGAGGAAATGTCATGGAAGCGCTATTTGGACACCCCAAGCCGCTGGAATGTGATTCTTGAAAGTAAACATTTCACACGGCTGCACCAGATGGTGAAGACATTTCACTTCTATCCGATTTGTCGAAGGTATGAATAAATGCTGATTTTGCTCAAACATATCATAGTGCAGAATATTTGTCTTTACAGTCACATTTCCAAAGAAATTCAAGACAGTTGATGCTGTTATTGACTCAAATACATGTCTTCATTTCTTTCTCACATATCTTTACGGCATTTTCTGTTCTGATACAAATTTAGAAGGAAAGGCGCTTTCATTTTATACTTTTAGTCCACAAATTATTAGTCTACAATAACTAGTAATAAGTATATTGCATTGTCCCTTCGAGGGAGCCTATTGATAGTCAATGGAAAATTACCTGGCATTGATCGCGTGTTATATCACTGCTATATTTTATTATTTCCCTTACAAAGTTTGTTTATACGGAGACACATGTCCATGAACTTTGTCAGGGCTGTGTGGATTATTGCTTTTCCGGACACGTGAACAATAGACACATTTAAACTACTCTGTTTCAAACTTTGCCACTTTATATGACCCTCATATCTGTAATACATCGGTGATGTACCAAAAGAAAAGAAGAAATCGGTACCGATGTGATATACTACACTGATCAGTCTCAAGCAGAGAAAGTGGATGTATAAACCTTAAAAAAAAATCATATACTTCCGCAGGTGACAGATAGCAAAATATGATATACAAAGGATGCAACGGCATGACGTTGGAGTGTATCAGTAGTGAGTTGAGTCCATCCTTTTGTATTTCTTGGAATAGCATGACTTTATTGTTGACAAGCATTCAGAGAGAAAACGTGACATTATGACTGCATGTCTTACCAATATCTGCACATCGAAGTTTTATCAATTATTATTGTCTTGTCTTCCTTGACGGAAGTCTTATAGCATAATAATAACAATATATATATATATACACACAAATATATATAAATTATATATATATATAATATATATATATATATATATATATATATATATATATACGACATATGATGTTTGTTTGTACGTGGTGTGTGCATGTGCGTGTGTGTCTGTTTGTTTATATTTTTCTCGAGAGAATCACAACATGCTCCATGATTATACTCGCACATTAGGCGTCTTGTGTATTTCTGTATTATCCGATGGCAACGTTGGTAAAGCGTCAATTTGCTGACAGCCGAAACAGAATAATTATAATAACTGGAGTTTGAAAAGATGAGGAAGAAGATAATAATTATGAAGAAGAGGACGAAGGAATAGAAGGAGGAGAAAGAGGAGGACAAAAAGCAAAAGAAGAAGAAGAAGAAGAAGAAGAAGAAGAAGAAGAAGAAGAACTGCATTTAAGAATCACGTAGGCAATGCGTGATATCGAGTGCAATCTCACAATAGAAGCCATCATTAGCAGTGCCTACCGATCGTCTGGAGGGCCCGGGAAAGAAAGGGATATTTTTGGGTCTAAAGCAAAGACGACAACGAGTAACCTTCCTTAAGGTTGGACGCATCAAACAAAGCCCCACTTATATGGAATCATTCTCACAGCCCACCGACTTTGGTAGCAGCCGGAGTGGGCTAAAAGCAAGGAGAGTATTTGCTTTCCAGGTCTATATAGCTGCAAATATGAACTCGTGCTTCAGACCACTCTACGGACCTTCCAGAAATGGAGAGAGACGGAGAGAGAGAGAGAGAGAGAGAGAGAGAAGGGGGGAGGGAGGAAATGTGTAGCGGCAGCAGCCTCCGGATCCCTTCCTATACCTTATAGTAGTGTATTCTGGCCCGGCTTCTTTGGGCTTTATCAATTTTGGACGTTAGAAAGTAGTTTGCACTCCGGGTGAAAATAAAAAAACACAACAAAAACACACACACACAAAAGAAAACCACAACTGTGAAACTTTGTATCTTTCATATAAAGTTCAACGTCACACAACTCACATCTTTTTCCCACCATTAGATATTAATTTCTTATTGTCTGAATGAAAGTTCACTTGCATAATATTATGTTTGACTTACATTGTCTTTGAAAGAATCAACTTGAATACGCAGGGGGGTTCTTTTAGTAGATGTATAGCTATATGCATAAAAGAATTCATTGCCTTAGTTCATTTCATCATAATTCAGTTTTATTTGTTACGAACTTGAAGCTTCTGTCCAATCGTTTATTTGAATGAAAGCATTGCGTTAATGTCAATAAAATGTACGCAAATAAAATAAATAAAAATATAATCTGTGGTATACTTAGCACTCCATTCGAGTTCATCCAAACAAGTGCATTGTACCTGACACCTTTGCGCCCTCAACGGTAGATGTTAGCAATGGGGCACTTCAACTCCGGCTTGAGTGTCGAGTTTATCATTACACCTTTGAAAAGGCAATTCGTATCGTAGATGTATACATCATCCATTAATTTAATTCCAATGAAAGCATGAAAATCATTGCGAAATAATATTACATACATATTTAATGATAATGAATTGGCATTTTCATTGCAACTGATGTTGACAAATTGCTCTACATCGACGTAAATAAGCATTGAATTGATCAGTGTTTTAGTACTAGCCATGATAAAAAAAAATCATGGGCCTACACACTCGAGCAGGATTCGAACCTACGACCTCCTGATCACCGGACAGGCGTCATCTCTACTAGACCACCGAGCTTTGCCCGACATCAACTGTTGGTTCTAATCCTTATAGCATCCAGCGGGTACTGCGTAATCATTAAAATTCATGAAATTCTTCCGTCGAGATGTTTTCATTGCAACTGTTGACAGCTCGGTGGTCTAGTGGAGATGACGTCTGTCCGGTGATCAGGAGGTCGTAGGTTCGAATCCTGCTAGAGTATGTACGCCCATGATCTTTTATCATGGCTACTACTAAAACATTGATCAATTCAGTGCTTTTTTACGTCGATGTAGGGCAATTGTCAACGGTTGCAATGAAAACATCTCGACGGAAGAATTTCATGAGTTTGAATTGGCAGTTTGTACTCAACTGTCCCGTGTCAGGTTTTCATCTGTTTTGTTTTGTTTTGTTTTGTTTTGTGATGGCGCTATGCTTACTTTAGTAGTAGCTTAAACAGGTACACATTAACAAAGCTGTTTTCCCCTCTCATGTAGGGGGACAGCCCTCTGTGAGTCTTCGGAGCCCCATGACTCACCGTCGCTGTCGGCGGAAACGCGCCTGTCTCGTACATGTCTTACGGTTGATCCTCGAATACGAGCCAGAATTTACATCCTGCTTAAAGGGGAATGAAAACCAATAATATACACTTAGCAACAAAAAAGGAACACTTTTTCCTGCTTATATTTTTCATAGAAGATTTCAATAAAAGTCAAAGCATTATATTCCATATTAAATACAATTTAATTGGGTATCGACCTGGTAGGATAATACTGAGGGAAAATTTACGCATAAGTGAACACGTTCGTTGTTATTCAACAAACGTCACACAAACACGAAACAGAAAACAACAACGTGTAAACACTTCTCACTACCTGATTAAAAGCTAACCGCATACGTCATAAAGAGATACAGAATTGGAAAAAGGAAAAAAAAATAAAAAGTTACTATCACTGAAAGCATCAGGGATATTCTTTTTATAGCTTCATGTATGTACAGACACTAGGCAAGATTTTGTTAGAGAGTGACTCCTAAACATATTTTGTAATTTGTTATTGACTCCAAAAACTGACCGTGTGCATTTAACATCAATGAATGGCGACGTATTTTCCGACGTGATCCAAAAACCATAATTTTAGCTTATTTGCATTCATTTCCATACCATCTATTCTGAACCAGTCTGTCAGCTTATTCAATTCATTCTGGAGCGACTCCTGTCGTACTTTTCATTCAAATACCTTTGCAAAAGATAGCTGTATCATCCACGTATCAAAAGAGAAGTTTTCTGTGAGATTGAGAAAAGAAATATTACATACATCATTGATAAACATTGATATCCGCAGAGCAATAAATGCAATGGGAGACATGAATGAAAAAATCATGAAATAAGATTTCCTTCTCTTGTATCTCATTTATAGTCTCAAACAAGGACAAAGGAAAGTAAGAAGAAGAATAAAACAACGATAATGAATTGATGATAGTAACAAAGGTAAATATTGTGCAAATTCCCTTGAATCTTGAAGTACAGAACTGTTCCTGAAAAGCGCCCCTGGCAAGTATGTGAACACAATGGAGAAAGCAACAAAAAGTTGATATCAATTAGGAAAACCATCCACCGTTTATCATTATCGCTCTAATAATCAACATTGTCTGTAGGTTGTGGTTGTAATAATGACATGCTTGAAACTTTCGTCGCCCAAACTTCTAATGCATGGAGTGGTTAAAATCCCAAGAAAAAGGAGAGTCTTTTCAATTTACTTTTGTTGTTTTGAGGACACAATGTTTACCTTAAAGTAAAACTCAAAGCAAAAATTTGCAGCCCGAGAATGGAACATTTCTGCAATGTATACAATTGAAGGGGTCGGTGCATTATAGTGTTAACCCACACTTTGGTGAAAAATTAGTTACATGCATTTACACCATCCTGAATCACTGCTCTATAATCCCTAAAAATATCATCTTGAAATTTAAGCAATAAGTGGGTTTTTAATGGAGGCATCTTTTTGCCCCGAAAATTAATCACATCTTATGAGCAGGAATATAATGCTAAGCCACACTTTTCAAGATGGCGACCTCCATGGTAGCAGACAGAAGGGTGTCATAAAAATATCTAAATCTGAACAGTAAGGAAACTTTTTCATCTACAAAAATGAGTGATTCTGATTCATCACATAACTTGTACTCTTCTGCCAGTTATGAAAATGGAGATGAGATAAAAATTAATGACATTTTTAAGCATTTGATGAGTATTTTTATTAATTTTTGTACTGTTGCGGTTAGCACTATTTTCATGCTAATTCTACTGATCATGACATTTTTCGCCAGTTTTTTTATTTTTGTTGAACTTAACAGGAAAATACCACAATCACTGGTTTTAGGAGTATTTTAAAATTGTGCATTATGACCTATAAGAAAATTAATCAACGTTAATGGTCTGTCCCAGCACCTTAAAGTTTCATTAGTGGGTTAGCACTTTATTCATGCTGACATTTCGCTTCAAAAGGAAGGCTTCCTCAAAATTAATTAGAAGTTAAATAAGTGATGAAATATATTGAAAATATAAATCTTCATTTGTAATGTATGATTTTTTTCATCGAAATGGCTTATTGTAATAAGTGTATTGTCTCTAAATCTATGATTTATTTTTTTCCCGATGCAAGTGTGATCTGAAAACGTTCATATGGGTAAAAAGAAATTGTACGGATAGATGGATATTTGGACATGTGCCTAATATCTGTTAGTTATTCTTACAGGATTAGATCACTAGTTTAATAACATTTGAAATTGTCATTGATTAATTTGTAACTTCTTTTGAATAAAATGCAACTTTGCTATGCTTTCACAGCCATATTCAGGGGGATTAGCTATAGGTAGAAGAAAATGGATGAGAACAAAATGCTGTTTTAATATCGATTTATCTCAAATTTAAAAAAAAAAAAAATCCTGCCTCTGTCAACACAGCTGTGCTTCCCTGTAGAGTCTTACATAGCCGAGACACGATACTTACATGTTTAACATCCTTTGAAAGGATGTTACGTATATGATATAAGTGCAAACATTATTTTTCAAATCTAAACGCTGTCGTATAAAATTCATAGTTCCACGCTGTTGATACCTCTACGGTTTCTCAATTTGAATCTATAAACCTTGAAAGCAATGAAAGCCGAATTTAAAGCATTAATGCTGATAGTAAACATAGTGTTTTTTTTTTTACGCAAGCTAATTGTGAGTCAATAGCTCCTTTTCCTACTACTGAATTTACCCTTTAAACTCGGTATTTATCATGAGTTTTTATGAAGAAGTCTCCATGTTGGAAAGAAAAGGTATTTGCTGTATTCTGTTACAAATTTCAGAGTTATTTTTTTCACAGGGTTGTTTTCAAGATTGATTTACAGAAAAGAAAGTTTCCTTGAAATTAATTTGGATATTTGTGATTGATAAAACTATTGAAAGCTTAGATTTTTCACTTTGTCGTGTATGTTTTTTGTCACCGTAACAGCTTTGACATGAGAATATTTTTTTCTTGTTCCTAAATGATCTTCATGATGCAAATGTAGTCTGAAAACGTGCATATGGGGTAAAATGTATGTGTATAAACACACCAACTTGGTATAATACGTATAATTGGCAGTTAGGTGCCTACCATCTATTTTGGTCTTATTCGGCACATTGTATTTCGGCATGTATGGTCTATCCGAAATTTATAAGTGTTCAGACTTCCAAAAAGATTTTTTTCCCAATTTTTTATAAAGGTTCTTTTCATGGATTTTTTGCCATTAAGAGTCAGTCATTCATTTTATGATAAGAACTTTCCTGCATAGTTTCACACAGTCTGCATTTACCAACGAACATGGGGGAGGGGGATTCATTGAGGCATGTACATAATTCTCATACAACACTATTTTTTTTTTTGTAAATTCGTTGTCATACAAAGAAGGATTTTAGAGTACTATTGGTGATTTTGATACCCTAAACAAGAAAACCAATCTAGCTAAACAAGGCCTTAATGTCTATTTTATGGTATCTTATTCCCTTTAACAAAAGACATGATAATCTCTGGAATAATGTTGATATGTACCATTTTACTTAAGATTTTTTTTTTCTCTGATCTAGATACTGTAAATTTAAAATAAGTTATATGCATCATGCTGGATAAGAGACTCTTTCCCTGCTTTTAGGTACACGGAAGATGTAAAATCTTCAATGAGATATAACCTCCCCCCCCCCCCCCGACAAATCATAATTATTATTCTTGTGACACTGAATGCTTTGTCTTTTAAAATTTGAATTGTTGAAATATTGTTTAATGTCCACATTCAAGATGTCTTTATGCGTATATGATTGATTCTGTGCGCGTGTGTGCGTCTGAAATATATGCAAAGTTTGTCTTCATAATTCACACAGATTATACAACACAGACAGTTAAAAACAAGTATATCTTGTTTTAATTTCACGTCACAAAGGCGGGAAAGTCAAATATTACTTTAATTTTCCATTTTGAGCGAAGAGATATTGATATTTTGTGAGTTTTCAAAGAATAAAGAGTATTTGTATACATGACAGATTTGGCTGCAATAAAGTGCTAAGCCACAAATTCAAAATGTGACTTGAAAAATCCCCTGGAATCCACCAAAATATCAGGGTAGTAAATTTCCCCAAGACACTATTCAATCTCGAGTATGTAAGGGTTCATATACGAAAAAATTGGCCTTCTCGAGTCATTAACCTGATTTATGGATTTTTTCAAACTTTCAAAAGAGATTATCTCAAAATGAACATTGTGTGGGTTAGCACTATAATGCACCGACCCCTTCAATTCATGGATTATTTTATTTTCCTCAATGATATACAGCCTCGTAACGAGCTGTTTCACTGATACCTAGTACCAGCTTCCCCTTAGACAGGAACTCACATATATAGTTGTTGCTAGGCAGGGCAAGCCTCAGGCGAGCTTTGTGGTTTGCTAAGGGTAACATGACCATTGTGAACAAAGCAAGCGCAGAATTTGAACGCATAACCAAACCGGTCTATTGAAAACTTATGCTATAGAGTCACACACGGCCGGTCACAAAACGGATTTGATCCGGGTGAAAATGAGCCGGATTAGTCCCAGAATGGAGGGCAATTTATGCTACAGTCACACACGGCCGGATTTCGAACCAGAACCATAAGGAATTAAAACCGTATCGTCAAGGTTCGAGCCGTAGAGACCCGCATTGACCCGTATTGAACCGTATAAAAATCCGCTTTAAAATCCTTAACTGAATCCTTTTTGACCCCTATTGACCCGTAACAACCCGCTTCGACCTGTACCGACCCGGATGTTATCCTTGTCATCATCCGTTGCATGAAGGCAATGTGGTATACGGCAAGGGTCCATACGGTTTTACGCTGCGGGTTGCAGCGGGTCGATGCGAGTCAATGTGGTTCGAACCGGGTCAATTCGGATATGAATACGGAATTGAAATCCGTGAGACAATTTTGAACATGACCAAAAATTTTTCACCACCGTATCGTATAGCCCTCGGAATCTATCAGGAATTGACACGGGTTACGATCACTGATCTCCCGTAGAGGGGAGATCAGTGGTTACGATGCGGGTCAATGCGGGTCTCTACGGCTCGAACCGGGACGATGCGGTTTTAATTCCTTATGAACCCGGTACGAAATCCGGCCGTGTGTGACTCTCGCATAATGTAGACGCGGTCATACCCGTCTCTCTCCAGTGAGAGGCGTACTATGATCTATTGAAAGCTGACTTACAACCATGTAGGTAAAAAATAATGATTATCATTATACAGTGACACAATAAACAGGTGGAAACGCAACAAAAAAAAAGTGTGTATGAGGAATTGGACATCGTTTCGAAGCTGTATATAACGCATGTAATGAGGCTGATGAATCTATTACTCAGCTTGTTGACCTCTCGATATATTCACCTATAGCAATGTTTGAATCTCAATGCGACATTGATGCATGCGTGCGTGGATGCACACATAATAAAATACATGCATACACATACATACACACATACATAATGTACATTGTGCACATATCACAGACAAACATACAGAGACAGCGGAAGGCATCATTTACAATATAGTCGATAAAATATGCAATGGATAATTTTGAGCACTGTATAGCACATTACACATTGTCTCTAAAGCTAGATTAAAAAAAAAACAAACAACGTAAATAATAGTAACACATGTAATTACCAGTCATCAATAATCTTGGTTGATGAGTGTGGGACTCTTCACAAGGTTTTCCGAGACTGGAAACTGGTGTTATACTACGGTAAAAGATGTTACGTTCCTTTAAAAAGCAGAGAGAGAGAGAGAGAGAGAGAGAGACTACATTTCCTTGGATTAGACTCACAGATGTCTGAAAATTCCGGAGCGGATAAAGAACATTTTACGGAATTTTACAGATAAGAAAGTTGAAGCTTTTGGCAGTGTCATGATGGAAACAAAATGAATTGGTTTACCCTGCTGTCAGACATACTTTATGCTGAACTACTTTGCCCATTTCACATTATTTTCATTGACAATATATTTCTCTCTCTCTCTCTCTATATATATATATATATATATATATATATATATACATACATATATATATATATATATATATATATATATATATATATATATGTATATACACACACGTATATATATATATATATATATATATATATATATATATATATTCATGTAAGTACAGAATATGATTACAGGATATCAAGTATGATTAGCATGATTTATTTTTTCGTAGAGGAGGGAGGTAGCGTGATGTTACCAGCCATCAGAAATACTGTATACACACGTATGATTAGATATGTACATTGTACTGTTTCATTATACATGTTATGTATCTTATTTTTGTTCTATGCTTGATATGATGTTTTAATGTTTATGAATACATGAGCGTATTGCCAATATTTATATACAGGGCCTCCACGAACAACAGTGTTCAACTCACTGATGGAGCCACCCTGTGAAAACAAGACTAATCAATCAATCAATCAATCAATCAATCAATCAATCAATCAATCAATCAATCAATCAATCAATCAACCTTAAAGTGAGTATAGCAATCACGATCGAAGTCATTCTTGCACAATTTACTATGTGGGCATAAAAATACATGGGCATTGCTGTCGTGCCATGCCACCGAGTCCTGGACATTTTTGACTTAACTTAAACTCTGGCTCAGGGGAATCTTTCCTCACAATACCGTGACGTCACTTTTGTTTAAAGGGTACTAAAAAAAGCAGTTCGTATATCATCTTTCAAACTATTTTCCATGACTTCACAATAATGAATTATCAAAAGAGCAGAAGGATATTCAATTTTGTACATACAATATATCAAGACAAAAAAAAATGCGAACAGTTCAAGTGTGAAAGCAGTTCGTCTTCATTTTGATTGAAACAGAATCATATAGAGCACTCTATAGTTTCTTCGGCGAGGGGATTAATTTGAGGACTGAAATGTACATGCTTATTTCCTGTCTATTGCTTTGATCGTTCAATTTATTAACTGAATATTTTTTTTTTTTTTGCGTCAATATTCACATACATTTACTTTTTCTTTTTATCACTTCTATACGTTGGATTAAAAACAGCAATGCCATAGGGGTTAATATCCTTTCTAACCTTATTCAGAAAAAGAAATGAAAACAGTATTATAGGGATTCTAAGAGTTGTACGCACTTTCTGTGAAATACCCAATGAGATATATAAGAATAAAGACAAAAACGCGATTGTTTCAATGTTTTATTGCTTTCCTGTTTTTCTGGGGTTTTTCCACAGAAGATGACCGCGTTTAACCAGTCCACGTCCTTCCACAGTGGTAGGGATTTCCTTTGCTTCTCTGATAGTGGAGGTTGTGGGATAGAGAGTCAGCGTACCTGACAAAATAATAGATTTCATACCTATAGTCGTTTTAAGTTTCAATTTTCTTTTGGAAGTGCATGGAGCAAACGCTGTCACATGCATGAATTTTTAAGTGATATATAATGGATGCATGTGATATTGTAATTGACCGTTTCTGTAATTCATTACAATTAATTGATGTTTCTTTCTCTACAGCCTAGTAATGAAGCTTTTCAATCACCATCTCCCTTCCATTAAGTACTAAAAACAGGAAGTCACTCAGTTGTTGCTAGGTAGGGCAAGTCTTCGGTAAGCTGTGTGGTTGTTAAGTTCCACTTTTGTGAACAAAGCATGCATGATATCTCAATACATTACAAAACCGATTTATTGGTTTATTGCTTTTTGTTCGTTGTTATGATATTTACATGTAAGTATACATGTCAAGATTTCATGTCACGTGCAGATGCCAATATACAGATTGATATGAACATCTTTCTGAGTTACCGACAGTCCCAATTCATTAAAAAAACAATCTGGCCTAACTTCGGACATTCAAATTTACTGCTTACTTTGGAGGCGTTGGGGAGGGGAGAAGAAGTGACCCCGTTTTGATTTTTTTTTTTCCCGGGAGGATCCTGTCGCTGTTTATAAAATGTATTTTCCATTTTGGTAACAGTTTTTGTATGATCTGCGATTACATTAAGGTACAACCTAGGTTTATCCAATCACCATCCAGACTTAAAACTGGCGATGTTCGTTTGCCGAAACACCCAAATTTCGTCCAACTTGATTTTTTTTTTTTGTATGTCCTAAACCGGGGTCCGAAAATATTAAGAACCAATGTGTATTACTATGTTCCAATATAATGTAATCATGTCAAAGTGTATTACCTGTGTTTGATTGGAAATGAAAAAAAAACAAAAAAAAAAACATGCGTGTGAACATGCATGTGTGAAATGAAAAGAAAAAGAAAAAGAAAAAAGAAAATGAAGTAGGATTTGTTATCTCAAAGATTTATTGATCCCATAATGAAAGAGGGTTCGTTATTCCGAAGGTTTGATAGTCAGAAATGAAGTATGTTTCAGACTAATCGCGAGAAGAAATGTCGAAAAGTCATTTGTAAACATTATTATGAGTTATCGTCAGCTTTTGACTTGCGAGGAACTGCTGACGTCTTATGCCTACTCTGTGTAAGGGGTGAACTTCATGATTTTCCCCTCCAGCTCCCCCCCCCCCCCCCAAGGAAAAACGCAGTATCTGACATTTTTGTCGATTTTCACTTTTTTGCATAAATGTAGTCAGTGGACAATCCTTCTTCATATGACATATTCAGATTTTTGAAAAAAAAAAATGTTTGGAAAGCTACTTTTCCGTAACTGCCAAACGCAGTATCTACACTTAACTACTGCAGCTTCCATGGCAGTATGGCGTTTCCGGGTTGTGGTTGATCAAGATCCTGTCCTATATTTTGAGGACTGAGTCTATGCGTTGTTGATTGTCGTCTTTTTTTTTGTGAATATACATTCAGCTTTCGTTTAGCCATTTGGCTAATCATGTAATTGGTATTTTCTCCCTCTTAAACACAGTTAATTGCGGCTAGAGTTGCCCTTGAATTTCAATGTCCTCTGAACCGCGCCTATGCAGTGCGTTTTGTTGTTTGTCATTGACCAACTTCCACCTAGCGATTACCTAATCGCGTGCATTATTCTGTGGCCTATTGTGCCTAAATTGGCGTTTAGTCCAATGACTGAATATTCATTAAGCTTCCCTTAAATACCTAGCCAGCCGTGCACAGGACTGACAGTCCCTTTATGTAGCCGTGAATGGCGTCGTTGCAGTGTAGGATACAGTAGAATCGCATACGTCTGGGTTCACAGAACCAAAATGGCGAACGTCACATCGTCACTCTGGGTGCGTGCATGCAGGGGGCTCCTGTGACGTAAAGAAGGTGTTACTAACATAACTTCCAGCTTTTCATACTTCGGTGCATTTATCAAGTGTCTTACTGATGAGGATGAGCTATGAAATAAACAAGGTGCCTGAGTAACATTTAAGGCGCTGTCTATATCACAACAGGCACGCACTCATACATAAACCTTCTGGAAACCTGCAAGGTGAATGAGTATACCAATAAACGGAATGAATGGATCAATGGCCGTATAGAATGGCTAACTGATATATCATGTATATACGGGTATTGATTGATGTAGGTCCTATCAAAAAATGGAGAAACAAACGGGTAAGAATCAAACGTGGGTCAGTATGCAGTAGTATAAAATATAATGTTCGAGTGTAAATTCGATTCCTATTGTGTAGCTACTAGTAGTCGATGTTCTTGGAAAAGATCTTCTACATAACACACTAGATATTAAACTTAATCCAAAATGGCAACCTATCTCTTTTGATGGGTTGACAATAATTAATTAAAGAAAAACTGCTGACAGTTTCCTTGTGTAAGTTATGTTTGATTGTTTGTTGATTAGCATTGTCATGGTATTTATCATTCAAATCGTGTATACACCAGAGGGAGCGGTTTTGAGTTGATGGTGTCACCACTTGAAGAAATTCAGCCTGTGTGCTATGGCTGCGACCAATGTAACTACTGTTTGCTGCATGCAAAACATAAAGTCCATCATCCTCTCATTAAATGTCCGCTTTGGACGAAATAAACATTTTATAATTATGTTTGCCTCACTTCCTCAGACCTAGTTGCTTTTTTTTTTTTTGTTCGAATCAGCTCATAATACACGTGGTACTGAACATCGTACTAAAAGAAGGTCAACTGCCGCATATCTGTAACCACTGACAAAATATGACTCAAAAGTGCGTGAATTATTTGTTATCGTCACCCCAAACAAAAATCAGATAATGGCTGAGACACGTACTGTCATCTGCAAATTTACACAACAAGTCTCGTTGTCATTTTGGAGATAATCAAACCGACCATGCCGACACGAGACAATGACATTATTTAATTTCATTTAAATTCATTTCATTTCATTCTATCGCATTTCATTTATCGTCCATAAAATGAAAAATATTCATGAATCAAGTGGCATACATAATTACACTCACGTATAGAGCACACATTCCTAAATCAAAATGAAACACAAAAGATAATAAAACAACACTCATTATTTTCATTAATTCCTTATATAAATGACACATACATCCACGACATATTAGATATTACACCTGTTTCTTCTGAAACCCACATACATAAACCTAAACAAATGAAACAAACCTGAAACAAAGGTATCTTCAGCGTATCTTACATAATAATTTTCGCTGTACAGATGTTGACGTTTCTCATCCCTAATGGGGTCATGAACAGATCGAAAGTTCAACCATAGAAAAAGTATATCAGATTTGGTGAGGGAATTTTCCATGGAGCAGTGTACAAAACTTCGCACGAAAGCGGCAAGATTGTGCACTTGGCATTTTACCAAGTGCAAAAAAAAAGTGGTTTGCTCTTTTTTTTCGCACACCTCACACACAGCTACGCCTGTACACACGACAAGTATTACACACACGACAAGTATTACACAGTCTGCAAAAGTGTATTGTTTCAAAGAATTGACCGTGTGCAAAAAAAGTTATCATCGCACACGGCATTTTTTTTAACACGTTCTAGGAACTAATGACGTGTTCAGTACATATACAAAATATAGACTAAACAAAATTGTTTAGTCTTATACTTTAAACTGTTCGTGTTTGTTTACCGAAGGGGGGATTTAAGAATCAATTTTCAGTGACTACGGAATCAAAACCACCAGAAATCAATAGATTCTCATTTGCCCTTTTTGCAGATAAATACATCTTTGCAAAATATTTTGAAGTTGACTGGCTAAAGGGTAAAATCATACAAACAAGCAACAGCTATTAAAATAGTAGGAGTGCATAAACTTGTCATTGATTGTATCGGATATTCGTAATATAATTACGATTAGCCTTAAACAAGGATGGAAGGAAATGCAAGTGCTAATTTATTGATTGAAATCATAACTTTATGAAGTTTAGTGTGAAAATTCCTGTGAGATTGTTAAACACCAAATTTGTTGGCTGCCCACGTCGTTGACACTAATATTCGGTTATATAAAATACATAGTACCCTGAGTGATATTAATGTCTAAATGTATATTATATCGTGCCATATTTTGTGTTAAAATCTAATTAACTTCCTGTCGTGAACTATTTTCAATGAAATGTGTGATCTGAAGTAGCAGCCTTTTTACCCTCTCATTTCTGGTGAACGAAGACGGAGATATTTTACACGAAAATATCATTCTCTAATATCACTGTTCAAATGATGTTCAGACGATTACAACGCCACGCTTCAAACACCACAATTTCATAGACCATACTGTTTGCACCTGCAGGCACAGGATCAAGTTCACGTTAGTTGACGACAGCTAATAATCGTCTATTGAGGAAATGCTTATTATTCTCTCTTTAGTACTGTATAATCACGGAGGTATGATACACTAGGTTAGGCAAGCAATCACAGCCCCACGTTTCAAACTTAGCACAGTTCGCAGTCTACACAATGTTTGCACCAGGCTCTACGTCACGAGTGCATTACTTGAGTTTACAAATAGTACCCGTTGCAAAGAACCGCACCGCACGCACGCTTCACACTGGTAAACAATGCAAAGGGCGGAGAGCAGAGTAGATGTGCGAGTATACAAACGTGAAAAAAAAAAATCTGCGCCTAGCACACAGAACTCTTACGTAAGAGTTCTGTGGCCTAGCACACACTTCGACTGAGTGGCCTTATGAATATGCATTACCCATGCTCTTTTCGTCGTGGGCGGAGAGATCTGACTAGTTTTCTATTCAGACCGCAAAGTGTCCAAAGAGTGAAAAGATACGTTTTTAATAATCAAATATCTCTTACAAGTGATTATCCTAACAAAATGCAACTTGGAAAATAGCAATGATGTGTACAGGCAGAGACCAACTATTTGACTTTCAAAGAGGTGGAAATGGAGGTACACTCAAATTGCTGACTGAACACATGATTTAACCAACTTACGGAACTTGACACTTGCAAGCGAGTGTATTTCTCTATATATAGTTCATTGGAAAATTGAGGGGAAATTCTGTAAATCTCAAAAATCAGATTCCTAAAGCTAATTAAATGGGTCATTTAAGATGAATACAAGACACGCGTCAACTTTAATGTAATAAAGTTGATTATTTATCGATGGGACAGGAATTATCCTTTTGCTGAACTCTGACATTCTCTTGCCTTACAACCACAATTATATATATATATATATATATATATATATATCTATATATATATATATATATATATATACATATATATACAAGTACTGTTTGAATCAACGTTTCCATATGGTTCTCCTATAGTGCATCAACCTCTAGTACCAATTATTTTTGCCTCATGGCTATCTTTGGTTGAAAACGTTAGGCCTATTAACCTGTTAACATAATGGTTTATTTAGAGAAAGCGTCAATTTGACAGAGACACCAACGCCTGTCCTCAGTCCACATTAATTGCGTTCTTTTTTTTTTTTTGTCAAAGCGTCTTCCTGCGACATTGACTAAACAGAACTAAACAGACAAACATTTCCTGTTCTGCTTTGTTAAGTTGGCCGCCAGCCATCGACTTTCCAGACCCCATATCAACAACTTGAATCAGGGTGGTGGTGTTCCCACCTCCCTGCCTGTATAGATACCACTCGCCTGTGGAACCCCCCCCCCCCCCCAAAAAAAAAAAAAAAAAAAAAAAACCCTGCCCCTCCTAGTGACCCCTTCCCCCTCTTGAGGCTCTCTGCTACTATGGGGGGGGGGGGGGGGGAACACCCTCAATTTCTTGATGCTGATGCTATGAAGGAAGATATTAATCTTTTTCAATTGAAAATGTAAATATTATAGTTTTGCTTTCTTTCGTGCTAATTGGGGGTGAATTTTAACCAAAATTCTTCTAAAACACAATCTGTATACAAAACTCAACTAGGAAAACATTCCAGGTTATACTCTGCTGTGTTTATGAGGAGATGATCTTATCACATCACTGACTTATGCTTTCTATGGCATACTATATCACAGGTATCATCATGTAATTCAGGTTCGGACAATATTGTACCTACTAAACGATAACTTCACCCTCGAATAATTTTGTTGCACAACCACTAAATGATAATGATGAGAAGAATGTAGTTTTCCACTGAGCTTTTGAATACAAAAAATGAGAAAAATGTAAGAGATAAATGTTCGAGAAGAAGTTTGCAGTTCAGGGGATGTAGTTCATTAACGACGATGTTAATCCTATACGAAATATAGCTACAAAGCGATCCATACTATAGTGTCACTTAAAATCATATTCCAAAACGTCTTTTTTTTATTTCATTTTTGCATATTTGGAGGGCTTTTTTACTGTTTTAAAAAGTAGCAGCCTCAGCCTGGCCTATAATATGTTCTGTTGACATGTGACAGTCAACAGTTCCAAAGTGGGCAAATGGATCCTCATCAATAAGAGAGCACATAAACGAGACGGTCGTTGTCAAGTTGTCAAGTCCTTCGTTGTCAATGGAATAATAATCCCATGTTACACAGTCTGCGTCTAGGTCCTAATTAATCACAGAAAATACAGTTGCAGTCCATTGCTGTCCAGTGTTTGAGGCAAGAGCGGTATATCACTGTCTAGTTCGTAGACTATAGATCGAGCCCTATTTTTTGCACGTGTTCCGTGCCGTGCGAATTGACAGTCGTGCCGTCGTCAATATTTTTACAATCACCTGGTTTGCACACGAGCCAAATTCAAGTACCTTTGGTAATGGCTTTACAGGTGATGTACCGAGTGCAATTCTCGGCGAAAAAAGCCTATAAATGCTCCACATTCCAACCGTGGACACTATTCACCGACAGTCAGGCAGACGACACACTGATACGAAGAGAATAAATCTACGAAGACGACGAAACTACGAGGAGCAAAACGCTACCAAGAAACTTTTACCGACAGACCACTGAAGTAATCATCGAAACTCTTCACCATGCCTGACTCAAAGTGTACATGCTGCAGCTGCAAGGGTAAGTAACAATAAGTCTTTGTTACTGTGGCACAGCCACACTGAAATTCATTTTGATTTCGTGTAGACTAATCATAAGCCTGGGCCCGTTCCAAAGATATAATCGACTGTAATTTCCCTTACCACTCAGGCTGCCATAGACTTATCATGATAGAATATATAGAAATCAACTATTGCATAATCAATATATCTCTTCACAAAATAGCGCCCTGTACATTTTAATTACAATTTGATTTACTATGCGGCTTTCGATAAGTTGTAGAAAATGTAAATCAGGGACGTAACATGTACGCAGTCCTTAGTAGTTTATGCTATAGAGTATCTAGTCATGGAGAACGCCAGGTCATGACGGTGTACTTAGTTTTCTTTTATTTGTAGTGGCTCGAATATCAGAGCTTCAATTCTTGATTAAGGCCATTGTACAGTGAGTAACGCATTCATGACCTTAGAATTTTAGTGAATATATCGATGTTTTGGTCACAAGAACGCTTGAGGTTGTAATTACCTGTAACGGAGGATCGAGCAAGAGATTTGTTCGTCAGTATTGCGACTTTGCACAACCTGACAACGTATACAGGAAGGTATTAAATGTATAACATGAATGACGCCGTGAATTCAGGGATGTGTGTTCACGCACATGATTACAGTATGTTTATTCATGAGGGGAGGAGTTTTGAGCGTGGTTAAGAAAATCACACATGTGCAATGGCAATAACACCACGTACAGGTATATTGGTTTAAGTGTTTTGAAAAGAGTGTAGGCCTAATGTAGAATCGTGTTTTTCAGCGTTACCTTAACTCAATAATTTGATTTTTCTTGATTCATTCGCATATTTACAGAGGGAAGCAAGAACTGTACTGGTTGCCAAGGAAAAGCTTGCTGTGAGACTGGCAGTTGCTGTACTAGTGGACAGTGTGCGTGTGGAACATGTACAAGTAAGTTGGCATCAAGCTTTTCTTACACCCGAGTATCTACTATAACAGTAAATTCATTTCATATGATTTACGCCAATTGATATGTGAAATTACAGCTCACATTCATAAAGGATAGGGTATTTTTTCCTTTTTGATTGATTTAAGTTGTGCATACAAAACATGATATCTGAAATGTTACATTTGTACATCGTGTCGCAACTACGCACTGTTGTAAAAATACCATCCGTAGGCCCACGTACAAGTCTATTTGTTAACGCATTCCAAAAATGTGCATTTGAAAATGAGACCAGAACTGTATTTGCACTTTGCTTTGTGTTCATATTCTTGTATACATTCGTCGTATTGCTTTTGACACTTCTGAACTGACGCAGTTTGAGCTTATGAATATCGACTTTGTAAATCATCACCTTGCAATTAGATTTTTCATGGAGTTTAAGAAATCATGCAACATCACAACGTAAGGCAGTGAAGAAGAAAATTAATGTATTAATCTGACATAGATTAAAGGTAAACCTGAGAAATTGTGTTTGAAGATGGAAAAAAGAAGCCTTGTGCTGCTACAGCCAATGATGAATCTTACCAAGGAGGTACTAGGCGAGCTCGCCTAGTACCTCCTTGATCATACGAAGCAAGCTTACCGATACCGCCCCCTTTCCCCTCCAGGCTCTGCATGCACCTGCTGTGACTGTGGCCCAGACTGCAAATGTCCTTCTGGAAGCTGCACGTGTTAAATCCTGTCCTCGGTAACATGGCGAAGGAGGATTACCCGTCAGGTATGGAAATGAAGCATTTGATCATTCTTTTTATTTTGTATACATTTGCTGTTTCATATATTGAAGTATCATTGATAGGCTACCATTAAGAATAGTTTGGAAAAGTTACTCCCCCCTTTTAGATGTGTGTATTTCCCTAACTTGGCTGTGGCGCGGGGCTGTGGTAGCAAGGCCACGAGTACCGCGAGAAGTGTGTGTGTTCTGTGATGGAGGATACATAAGCTTAAAACTTGGTGGAAGGAATTCAGTGGACCCCAGAGTCCAACTTCTTGCATTTTACATTCAAATACTTGGTGTAAACCCGTGGTGTAAACCGGCCAAATCTAAACAGTGATAATATGAGCCATAAAGATTACGTGCTGAAAATTAGCAACATGGTTATCGGAGCATGTAACATGAGCGTGATTTCCAGACTTGCCCAACAGAATTTCAATAGTGACAGACTCTTGGATGTTAAGCTGTCTTTTCTCTTCCATTTTGAAAACGTTTCCGACCTTAAGAGCTTCCACTGAAAATCAAATACCTAATAAAATCTTTTCTGACAAATACTTTGTAGTGCCATATTTAATGAATGTGGAAGGATTAAAGTATTCCTAAGATTTCGCATGATTCACCAAGGTAGATTTAAACTTTATAAAAAGTGCCCCGTTTTGTAACTTCATTTTCCAAAGTGATATGTAATCAAACATGGTAGAGTTACATAATCGATCCTGTTTTGACAGATATATTGTTATGTCTTCTCCCTTTTTCTTTATCATGTGCAGATATGGCCATCGACGGACCTCCTGAGCAGTCTGGTCAAGCTCATCTTCAACGAAGATGGTAGCCGGCATTGGAGATAATCTGACCGCCAGTTATCTTATTGGACAAGTTTTTTGTTGTATTATAGTCATGTGAATAATGTAAAAATTATTTTGTATGAACTGTATTAACAGTAAACTATTTTTTTAAATATATAAACCAAAAATAAAAGTAGGGTGGATTGGAAATATTTCTCTTAAGTATTGTGAATATCTCTAATTTTGTTTCTAAAAACTTATTTGAGTAAGTGGTAAATTGCACCAGTATTTGAATTCTAATAGGACCATCATATGGTTAAAAAAAACCATTTCGTTTCTGATAATTCACTTTTCTGAACACACTTGTGAATACGTAAAGAAATAAACAACCAACCAACACCCAAAACATTGCAAAAATTGGTCTGAATGATATATTCTTTTTACGTGTGTATAAATGATTTAAACTTGGTGTGATAGTTGCAATGAAAGCACTACTTGGGATGTGTGTGTGTGTGTGTGTGTGTGTGTTTATACGGCTGTCAGGAAATTAAAACAATGATATGGTGTTTTAGGTTTATTTTGAAAAGGTACAAATGAATGTTTTGTCGACAGATTATACCAAATGTGTACGAGTAAAGTCAAATTCACGTTGGTGTGTGTGTGTGTGTGTGTATGTGTACTCACATTGTATGTCTGTCAGATAACGAAATGAAGAGACGGTGTAGGTTTTATTTCCACAAGAGAATTGAACAGTTGTTGCAAGATTCGGCCCGAAGCACACGAGTATAAAGTCAAGTTCATGTTGGCGAGTGTGTGTGTGTGTGTGTGTGTGTGTGTATGTATGTATGTGTGCGTGTTTGTGTGTGCATGCTGTAGTATCTTACGGTGTACATGTAATTACCAAACTGATAATTATCAACAGACGCTCCAGGTTAAGAGAAAATTTCAACGAAGACACAAATGAGAGTTTAGCTTAGATAAAAATAAATTGCGGGAGGGGGGCCATTTCAACTTTTCTAAATTTCTTTTATATATATAAAAAAAAAAAAAATTAAAGAGCGATGCGCCCAGTGGCGCCCCCAGGGTCCGCCAAAATATTCTGTGTAACCATACCTACAAAGTCTTCCATACGCGTTAGACGCTCGACTATCTCCTCGGGGGTCTGCTTCATGATCATACAGATGACAAGAGTCTTTCCACTCTTTTCAATGTGGAACAAGCACACACACACACACACACACACATACAATCACACACACACTCACACAAACAAAGCCCCTATAATTTCCTACTACCAAAAAGCCACAGTTTGAGCACGTAGTAGCTCCATGGTTTGAGGCATGATTTGTTTTCGTTAGAAAGAAAAGTTGAATTCAGTATACACCCCCATCATACATTTCACAGCTTTGATTAATGTTTTTATCAAAATAAGACAAAATATTAAATTTAGTATACAACGTATCACACATTTCACAGCTTTTAAAATGCTATTTAAAGGGGAAATCCAGTCCAAATTTAAGTTAGTTTGATAAGAAAGAGTAAAATATTACGAGTTTAACTGCATACATTAATTTTATCGAAATCGGATGAAAAATAAGGAAGTTATGACATTTTGAAGTTTCGCTATTTTGGGGGAAACAGTTCTTGAACAGTCAATATGAATATGCAAATGGAAAAAGTGAGCATGTTATTCCTTCACAACTTACCACATAGTTTGTACATAAAATTTTGAAATTTCCAGTCTTTCATTAAAACGCAATTATGCCCCAGGCCCAAATCCTCGTATATCTAACTGATCACTATTCTGAAGTTATTCAACCGGGAATAACATCATGTTTCAGACGTCAATGACAGAAACAGTGAATTTTCGTCATTTTTTGTTTTTGTACACGATCAATGGAAAATTGTGAGGGTATGACATGGTTGGCTCACTCATTTCCATATTCATATCCACTGTACAAGAACTGTTTTGCAGAAATTAACAAAACTTCCACATGTCATAATTTCCTTAATTTTTCATCCAATTTCAGCCAAATTTTTACCGTTGCCCTCGTAAGATTTTCCTCTTTTTTTATCAGACTATCTTATATTTGGAGTGGATTTCCTCTTTAAAGCGCCTTACTGTGGAAGGGGAATCACTCCCTCGTTCCGTCGTCCCTTCGCTCCGTGTCAGCCCCGGACGGACGGGCTGCAAACTTCTCACGCCCAGCTGCTCTCGAGTTGCTTTGATACCTTTTTGTATCAACTTGGGGGGGTTCCAGAAGCTCATAAATGCATATTCTAGATCCCAGCTTTTAATTTCATCTTTGGAATATCTTCATTCCAGACGTGTTTTAGAGATTAGAAGGAAATTGCCAGAGTAGCTGGTCGTCAGAATGGCGTTGACTTGCCGTAGATGGGGTAATGGCAGACGGATTAGAGGAGTAGAACTTTCCTGACTCTCCTTCCGAGGGCTCTGCAGGCTGTCAGAGAACGGGCATTGTTATGTTGAAGGTATCGCATAACGATATTTACTTGTTGAAGATTATTTTGTAGTGCTTCAGACGTGTAATTGACATACAATGATATGTTGATTGTACTTATATCCGTGCCTGTTTTGTAGGCTCTTGTTAGAACTGGAATTGGAATTCTGAATTATTGGAATTCTGAGACAATTACTGTTGATCTACTGAGTATATTTTATCTTGTCTGAAAGATTAGTCCAGGTGACGACGCGTATCCGCATCTTCTTATGGAGAACTGTTGATAATTATCTTCCTCAGTCTCCACCTCCTCCAAGTCTGGGATGATGATGGACCCTTTTCATGAGCGTCCAGTGGTACACCAAACGTCTGATGGAGTGGATACTGTGAAGAATCAGACACTCTACCATGATTTAGTCCCTGATGGAACATTATTCTCAACCTCATCATCTCAAGACAGTCTATTGCCACATCTACGAGTCAATGAATGCCAGTCTGACAAAGCCTGCAGTGGCAGAAAACAGGCAGTATAGGTGAAATACTAATGAATGCAAGGTAAAATCAATCTCAGATTGTGAACTAAAGGAAATTCACCCCCAGTAGGAATATTAACTAACCACGTGAACATCGTTTTTCCTCCATTTAAATATCTCAGAGACGATTAGAGGGATACGACCCCCGCCCGTTTTTATAGCAGCTTCTCCTGTGCCGAGTGATATCAAATGCTATTCCATTTGTTGTAATCTTTGTGATTAACATCTTCGACGAATATACCACCTGCCGTCTGCACACAAACACACACTAAGAAAAAAAGGTTCAATAAGGGAGCTAGAAGGGTTCGAAGTCGCGAAAATGAGTGCAAACTACACGATTTGCGAAAATGGTGGAACTTTGCTTCTTATATGGTTCATTTTGGGTTCGATCTTGCCACGGTCATTGACGGTGCAATATTACGCCCCAAACTAGTCTCAAAACAAAGGCCATCCTATGGTGTTGCTCGGCACTAAAATGCAATATTACATATCCTTGTGCTGATATTATGAACATATATTTTTTGATATCAGGAAACTTAAATTTCTTTCATATTCTATAATCATTCATCGAGAGTATATTTTCAAATTAAGTTGAGTCCATGATGAAAGGGGTCTACTAAAAAAACAAAAGTAGAATACCTGATTGCTTGTCTGGTATTGACCAATCACATTGTACACATAACCTAGGAGGTTTAACAGGTGAAGTTCCAACTGGATGTAATTATTCAAATAGTCGTCAGATTTCTATTGCTGTACAAAACAATTCCACAGGTGCATTTGTGCCTTCGCTGATCGGGATTCGATGCCGCCGTCTCACTGAGCAATCTGAAGATTGTGGACGTTTACGTAATTTTGGCTATATTTTGCTTCAAATGAAATCCTATACTTCAAGATAAAAACATATAAAACAAAAGTCAATTCTGAACAGAAATATTATTGTGCAAAAGTGTTAATCAGAGCTGTTTCATGTGAAAGTGTTTAAACTGTACCCTGGATAGACGGTTTATTTTATCACTTTTCCTCATGATTCTGACAAAGCAAACTGATATGAATCTTCAAATAGAATTCTCTACCAATAGAAACATCAGATTACTGCCCAGGCATGCCTATTAGAATAATGTTCGTTTTATTTCATTTTTTTTTTTTTGGAGCAATTTCTATTCGTGTATCCCCGTGTCTTTAACATTCACCTAACCTATCCCTTATTGGTTGGGATGTCGAAAGTAATTACCATTACAAAGACATATCTTCCTGTTTGTGGTTCATTCTTGCTAAGGTGCAATATTGAGCCCATAACAAGTCTCAAAGAAAGACCCATATGGTGTTGATCGACACTTGAATACAATATTGCATACCGTCGTGGTGCTACTATGTACATGTTTTTTTTTTTTAAGACATCATAAAACTTGATGTTCTCCCATAATTTCATAATCATTCATCGGAGCATTTTTAAATGAAGTTGAGTCTTTGATGAAAGGGTCTGCGAACAAGCTAACGAAGAATATTTGACTGCTCGTCTGGTATTGACCAATCGAAATGGAATATGTCACAGCATTCCCTGCATGCTTACTGTGCGATGATGGAATCAAACCCTACTACACGCTAAAGATTTTCGTTGCGACTCGATCTCGGGACAGAAAAAAAAAAAAGTCAATATTTTTTCAAGGCCCTCAAATCTGGAATTCCATCCACTCTGATGTGAAATGTAAGAAAACGGTACAAAGTTTTAAGGAAGCTTTAAAACGTATCTTACTTGAAAGGTTTTCTGAAAGTTACCAATATCATTTTACGAATTTATAAGAGACTAGCAAGATAGGGTGTGTTTGTGAAAATGACATCTTGTGTATTGCTAATATGCGCTGGTCCATGTTTTTGTCTGTGTATGCATGTGTGTGTATGTGTGAGTGTGTGTGTGTTTGTGTGTGTGTGTGTGTGCCAATGTTTTTCTCTGTATATACAATGTATTTACTTTTCCGGGATTAGTTTTAAATAAGGCCAATTGCCTTCTCACTCACCCCTTCACTTGATATCTTTTGCTGTTTGTTTGCTTTGTTTGTTTGTTTGTCACATTGTCATTTTATTCATACCATTGTCACATTTTATGTATGCATATTTTATTAGGTGAACGTAAAGGAAATGATAAACTAAAATCATTTAGAGAGCAAACTCGCGGATATATAAGGGTGCAAACTACACGATTTATTTGTAAGGGTTGATTTTTTCCCCCTTTTTTTTTTTCATGGATTCATGCACGTTAAAGCCTAAGGGTAAAATGCATGCCCATGAAAAATGTAAGTACATGTTTCCGTGTGCTTGCAAACACCACATTTTAGAATGAATAAAGACTAGCTGCGATAGTGGAATTTCTCATGAATAAATAATAAAGCATTAAACCTGGCTATTGTTCAACACCATTGTCAGGGTGTTAACCACATACTCCCATACACACCCATTGACCCCTGTGCAAAGTGAAAATTTTGTACAGAGGGTTGGAAATAGAGCAAAATCTGTAACCTAACTGTGAAATTGATCATGGATTTCATGAAACTGATTTGTGTTTTAAACCACCTCCAACGAAATTGTACACTATACAACTATCTCCCATATCAATGATAGTGTTATCTGATATATAGTTACTGAATTATTAAGAATCAAAAGTGGATTTTTTTTAAACGCCTATTAATCCAGAGAATACATTCGATGCAAAATAATGACATGGATGTTTCCTAGAGTGTCAATTCACGGACCCAGTAGTTTGGTCACCTGGTGTGGGCATGTTCATTCTTTTCTTGAACATGATTTATGAATTCAATGAATTGTTGAGTCGTGCAAACTTATGTGCACGTAAGTTGACTCCCAGATGGCTCATTGTACAGCTCGTTCATGCGTGTTTGAGCTGAGCATCTAGCGCAAATTCCATTTCCATAGCAGATCAGCTCTTCTGAGGCTTTTCGTAGCGGCTTACTGCAACTCTGACTTCAAAATTATTTTGTCCACTTCATAATATCAAGACCCCGCAGATTCCTACCACGTGGAAAATGGTGAGTTAAAACATCATCGTAAAGCATGATTTGAAATATCCACAATGTTCTCGACCAAGGCCTTACTCTCGATATTACCCTTCATCAAATTTCTTGTATCTGTTATGTTTTTGGTTGTATAGCCATGTCTTATAATATAGGCTTGCAGGCAGTAATATTAAAATGTTCATTTTAGAGTTCTGTTAAAACTGGCTAGTTTTATGCGTGCTGTTTTCTGTTCTATTTTGTTTTGTTTCGTAACCATTATGTGGAATTAGAGCAGCTTTAGCGATAAAATGTCTTCCTAAAGACGTCATGGCATTCCGATTTCAGATTTCAGATTCATTTATTGTTCATTTAGGAAATTCTTTTTGTTGGTACATGGGCGTGCACATAGGAATATCTACATACATGCATAAACTCACATATATTCATGTACATGTACACATTATAAATGATACAATTTTCACTACATACACAATTATACAAGCATGATTTATACTCACAATACAGTGAACACATACATAATCACAAATTTCAAGTAATTCTTTATATTTACCGATCAACAACAAAACAAAATAGTTAAGAAAACGTGGAATCGGATATTCCTATAGGAAGTGTATCCTTAACATAACCTTTACGCCACCCCCCCCCCCCACACACACACAAACACACATCCCCAAGGATAATACATCGCGTCGTGCCATACCACATTTGATTAATAACGAATAAAAGGAACGGAACTGAAGTTGATGAATAATTGTTGATAAACTTTTGGATAAATAGACTAGTGTACTAACTAAACTTATAATGGCAAACATTGCACGCTTATCTTTATGCTGGGATAATTCTCTGTAGTCAGGTAGTGTTAGTGGTAGACTTAAAGGGATGGTATAGTATTGGTGGAGGTGTATGCAGCAAGGCAGTGCATAAAAATTGAACTATACATTAAGCTGCCATGGAGAGAGTTATGTAGTCACATTTACATAAGTTAGCTCTTCTGCAAAATTATTACACACGCATGAACAGTGGCCTTGAACTCATGACACTTGATTTTCCTTTTCAGATATTCAAGCAAGATACAATAATTTGCGCGCATTCTCCTGATCACGTAAACTGATATGCAATTCTGAAGGACAGAGTGATTCCTCAACAGAATATATAAGTTTCATTAATGGATTAATCCGTAATACATGTACACTTGTATATGTATTTTCAGGTTATTGATTCATCTAGATTTTCAGCATGTGATATCCGTGAAGTATATTATATTAAAGCGTATTATTACACATGAACGCAGTTTTATCAGTTACTATAACGTAGCCACCGTTAAGTGGGTTGCGGAAAATTTGATAAGACTATAGTGCAATTTTTGATACCATCTATAATCGAGAGATATGTTACTCAAGTGGACCATTGCGATCATTCATTCTTGCCTTTTCCGTTCTACGTCTTCTCAGCTTTTTTTTTTTTTTTTTTTTGACTTTTTCCTGAAAACTCCATGATGGATTGTAACTCATACAGGCAGCATCACTACCCCGCAAGAATCTTCATTTTTTTTATTTTTTTTTTAATTTATTTATATATTATTTATTTTATTTTATTTTATTTTATTTATTATTATTATTTTTTTTTTATTTTTTTTTTGGGGGGGGGGGTAATCTTCTTTTCTGTAACCAGTATTATCAAAGTAAATCAAATCAATGTTATGAATAAGTAGAGGGGGCTATATTTTCTCTTTTTTGTGTGTGTGGTAGCAGGATTAGAGGTGTCAACCATGATGGGCATCATTACACCCATTGCCATGGCCAGCACCCGGACCATCATCTGTGGCAAGCTCAGCAGCGGCTGAATGGCTGAGGTCTATAAGTCTTACTCCTTTCCTAACTGTGTAAAATATACAGCAAACTGATGTTAAATTGGCATGTAATTTGATGTTGTCTTACTTTGTTATTTTATGTTATGAAGACTTTGATTTGGTCAGGAAAAATGTGGGAATATTTGAATATGCCCTATGTCATAAATGTATGCAGGCCTACATAAAAGTTGTGTATTTTCATCTCAGTCCAAATTCGCCACATTTTTCTTTTCAACATGACTTTACTCAGGCTATTCCACATTTATTCTTTTTTTTTTCCAGCTCTAACTTAGTGATGTCGGCATGCTGTCTCCTAATTCCCCGTCTGCCCGGAGAGGACATGCTGTATGTCTGTGACAAAGTAAGTGCTGCACTTTTATTTTTTTTTATGGGAGACGGGAATTCCATCTGCTTTGTGACTAGAAATATAAGAGGAATATTTCCTTGCAACATTATCATGTTTTACTTATAAGACAAAGAGCTGAAATAAATCTATCCGACCGGATTTGTTTAGAAACTTTTTTGTGATATACCAAGAACCTACTTATGAAATAATAGAGAGTATGCCATTCTAAGAGGAATTCTAAAGATTGTTTGATGAAAATTGGTTTTGAAATGGATGAGCCATCCAAAAACAAAATAAAACGCAGCGATCGTGATAAAAAGTGAGTCCTATATTATATTATTATTGCTCTGTTTTGGATATCGCAGCTATTTCAAAACCATTTCTCATTATTTCAGCAAAAGACGTTTGAAACCTGAAGTAGATCTATGCAATCAATTTAATTTTCCATTTTCTGGTCAATGGTCATAGTTGCAACCTGTTAGTTTATGTAAGCGCCAAAACCGCCTATAGTGTAAACGATCTATTTCCTTCGAAATTTTATTCAGTCATTATTTATTCATGCCAAAATCTCTTTCAGAACCTGGCAGGACTAAATCCCACAATCTTCACTGTGAATGCTGCGCACTATTTGACTGGATGGTTGTGAAATCTGCCCGAATTCCTGTATACAATCGTGTCTTCCTTCGCTACAATGTTTCCGGCCTTCTGTGCTCTGTGGCTTTCAGTATCCCAGACAAGGCAGAAACACCCGATGCATACTTCAGCAGTACATTACAAGCCTTGATCTGAACAGGCAACTATCACGAAGAAAAACCTACGGCATTTCATTAACAATATTGTTCAATAATTGTCTTGATATAGTTTACCAGCCTAAAGTTTTCATGGTGTATACTTTTACAAGGAATTGTCACCAGAGAAATGATGTTGTTCAGCTTGTCCATCCGTTCGTACATCAGTCTGTTATCGATTATGGCAACGTTGTATCACGAAGGGAAATGAAACGAAAAGTACAAGTGGACAAGTTAATGCATGGAGATTACTTTAGCAGTTGAACACATCGTCACAAATTGAGGAATATCGGAAAATCCGTTGAAGAACTATATATACACATATATTTAGAGTTTCAGTGCCGCCATTACGAGATGAGAAAGCTACATCTTTGACGTCAACCATGGAAAATTATATAAAGAAATGTAAAGAAAATAGGCATAGTTTCACGTTTCTAGCATTACAAAAGGAGCACTTGATTTACTTCTTCCAGAAGGGGGTGGGGGTAATATTACCCTTAACATTATGGCAACGACTAATAAGTGGAGGCAATTTGTACTTTTCATGTAGAATCAGATTTTATGGAATTCCCTTGATATTTTCTTCATATACGTTTCCATACATGAAAGTGACACTGAAACTTTAAAAAATGCATAACTTCCACTGGATCATACGATTTTCCATGTTCACTTATGTGTTCTTATGATATTGCTCCAATCCACGGGTACATTTGGGTTTCATTCCCCTTTAAGTACTGTTTGAGGTATCCAAATGAAACTTTGCATATGTATGTACGATTGGATGAAGTTACTTCTACCACCTTGTGGGTGCCAGCGTTCAAGGTCAAATATTGTAGGTCATTGTCAAATTCTACAATGTCATTTCGTGCTCTTTCTTTGTATCTCACCTTGTAAGCACTGTCGACATAGTATTGTGGTGTTCTTTTAATAACTTTCCACACTTTTGAGCTATATGACCACCAAATTCACTCCCCAGAACATCTAAAGATGGCTGTCAAGTGTTGATATTGGTGAAGTCCGACTCCGTCAACAGTCAAAAAGTCAATGAGCTTACATTTGAAAATCAGTGTAATCACAAATTCGATATGTGGGCAAGACATCACTTCGCTTTTACCTTGTTAGATGGTGAATATTTGTGAAGCTTCCGTTTCTAATTCATACAGCATCAGCATACCTTATGTCTGAGAATAGTGGTAAAGAAGATTAGATACTTTGGCAACAGCGTGTAAAATTCGCAAAATTTTATTTTGTGCCTTATTTGCTGAAAAAACGTCGTAGGAGGACTACAACCTGCCAGGCAGTATGGCGGAACAATTACTCTATTATTAGCGTCATAGAAAAAATGACAATGATGTAGTTCTGAAGCATGCTATTCATTAGATACTTTTGCAATGACTCCATGTATACTTTCAATCGAACTAGGTATATGATCACCAATGTCTTGTACTTGAATAACGACAGAATGATTTCGGTGAGGAAAGTTTTCTGTCACGTCATTTAGGAATAAGGGAACGTGTCAATATTATGCTATTTGTTCCATAGTTATTTCTGAAGTGGTTAAATGTATTTTCCTTTAAAAAAAAATCTTTTTATATATACCTACGTTGCATCCAGATGCCTATTCGTTGAAAAATATGGGCAATGTATTCAAAGGACAAAGATCATACACTAATGGGCCTAGGGTATACAACATTTCACTCGTTGTTGTTGTTTTGCTTTGTTTTGTTTTGTGGGGTTTTTTTTTGGGGGGGGAGGGGGGGGGGGACACGGTTCAAAGTGTCATGAAACCTTGTATAATACATGCATTTAGTCATGTATGATGCCAAACTGTTCCCGCTCATACAAATGCAGCCGTTTCAAGGAAATAACATAAGATTATTCTTATACTCCATGATTTGGTAATTCTTAAGTGGTTCATAAGAGTCCAGTGAAACTGTGTACAGAAGAAAAAGTGGATTTGACAATGGTATACGATATCCGCAATTTACTCTTTGACGGGGTCTATCATCCGATTAATATGTATAAGCACGGTAGTCCCCTATTCGGAAACTACAAGTTAGATAAGCTGCAATCATTTTGCACGCGACCATGGCGTTATAGCCAAAGGTGATCTGCAAATCCCTGTGTGCCTACAGAGGATTGGAAAACGTAACAACTTTCTTTGTATAGAACAACGAAACAGAAACTGGTGCATGTATTATTCTCAGTCACTTTGTTAGTCATTATGATGATTTGCCTATTGCAGTTCCGGAATCTCAGCTCGAGGGACTCGAATTGATCACCCAAAACAAAATCTGAATACATAACCATGATAACTGCGATTCTGCCTAGTCTCCATTGGTAGCCCATAAGGGCTGGTATCAAGTTCGATTTTCATATTATAATTATACCTTGTATTTAGATGTTTTCATCGAAATGCCCGTATACCTGAATATGGTATGCGTATGTCAGTTAAGTATCTAAACCATAATGAATTGTAGTCGTAATCTATAGTGCCAAGAATCTCATGATTTGAATAAGTGTGAACACCAAGACATGTCGTGATAAGGACTTTAAGACAATTGGCATCGTCATTATAAAACAAACTCCTAATTGTAAGACATGTTTTAAATTTTAGATAAATTCATGTCTATGCTGGAAACATATCTTTTTGATGATTCATGATGACGTCACTGCTACATGAATATTGTACGCATGGAAATATGTAGGCTTATTCGTTTGAATGCATACAAACAACTTGTTAAATCCTCTTACATTTTTTTTTTTTTTTTTAGATATGGTGCATACTTTAAAAATGTACGTAGCATGCTTTTGTTTTTTGAGGCTTTGTGTACTGGCAAAAAGCATATCTTATTCTTATAGATTATGTGAATAAGTACGTATTCAAGTACGTTTTGAATAAAACGTATCCAGACAAATGTATATCATATTTTTACCTCTTCCTTCATGCAGATGTATGCTCTTGCCTAGAGGGTTTGTTTGATAGATAGTGATAGTGCTCACCTCATTGGAAAGGTAATTGGGTAAATATTTGGTTTTAGTATGTCATTCAAACACAACTATAAGTTAACTTCTACATTAACATTTCAAAACTCACAAATTCCACGCACACATTTCATGATTCACAGGATCCAAATTACACCAATCTTATTTACTTTGCAGAGTGCAACAACAGCATAAGTTTGATATACTGAGCAAACAGGCTTGCATTAGTTCGCACTATTCAAGGTTTAAAGTAGTTAAGTAACCAAATTGTACCT
This sequence comes from Diadema setosum, assembly GCF_964275005.1. Classification (NCBI taxonomy): domain Eukaryota; kingdom Metazoa; phylum Echinodermata; class Echinoidea; order Diadematoida; family Diadematidae; genus Diadema; species Diadema setosum. The sequence goes on along the minus strand of NC_092691.1, from coordinate 5,402,911 downwards.
TGTTATGTATATTAAGTATATTTACCTTATAGGTATAATGTTGCAAATATGTGGTGCTTATTTCATCCATAACTGCTGCAAAATTGCTTCTTTAAAGGAGCCAATCAGTATCACTGCCTGTTCCTCTAGAGACGCAATATTGCCCAGTAATCTCAAGGTTCACTTGAGGTTATACTGGGCAACATTGCGCCTCTAAAGGCGTAGACAGTGACACTGACTGGCTCCTTTAAAGAAGCAATTTTGCTGCAGTCATGGATCAAATAAGCACCACATAGGTGCAACATTATACCTATATATATATGGCACAAATTCGCACCCTCAAAAGAGGCTACAATCTTGGAACTTAGGGTGCTTCTTTGCACCCTCACGAAAGGTGTAAAGTTGCACCAAAAGTAGAGGCAAGAGAGGGTGCAAAGTTGCACCGAACATTAAAGGGAGAAAGATCACACCCTCAAGAAAGGTGCATCTCAGCACCAATTAGTGTGGGTGGAAAGATGCACCCTCAAGAAAAGGGTGAAACTTAGCACCACTTAGTGTGGGTGGAAATATGCACCCAAGGGAACCACTTCGCACCCTCAATAAAGGGTGCAATGTTGCACCTTATTTGGCGGTGCAAAGGTGCACCCACAGGTTGCAAGGTTATACCCTTGCGCAAGGTACCACTTTTGCACCCATTTCTCGAGGGTGCAAGATAACACCCATAGGGAGCCACCAGTGTGACATCACTTTGCACCCTTAAAAGGTGCAAGAATGAATCATTTTTTCTTAGTGTGCAGATGGACGAAGATTACACAGTCTGTAAAGTACATTGTTTCTCAAAACTGGCCGTGGGCAGAAATTCTATACATGGCATTATTAAAGGGATGGAACAGCTTCCATTTGAGATGGGGCTTGAGGTTTCCAACGTGTGTGTGTGTGTGTGTTTTTTAATGATTTTTTTTTAAAGGTATGAGAAACCTTTTGTACTTTGAAAGAGCAATTCTAAGATGAATTCAAAGTTTATTTGATGAAAAGTGGGTTTGAAATGGCTGACATAATACAAAGCGATCCTAACAAAAGGTCATATCATATTATAATCTTATATCGTTTGTTATTCCATTGCTTTGTTTTCTTTGTTTTTAGATATATCTCCTCTATTTTAAAAACGATATTTATCAGTAATTAACTTTTAATTCCTCTCATAATTATTGCATACTTTTTAAGAATTCAGAAAGGGGTTTCTAAGTATCTTGCAAAACGTTAATAGCTCACCTCAATCAAAACTATATCATCCCTCGAACACATTTTACGGACTCAGAGCGGTGATTACTGCGCTGGTACGCCGTTTTCAGAAACATAAGGGAGTGTTTGAGAGTCAATTTCTATAGTGACTACGGAAATCGAAACCACCAGAAGTCTAGAAATTCTCCTTTTTCGTATTTGTAGAAAGATATAGATTTTAAAAATATTTTGAAGTTAACTGTCAAAAGGGTGAAATCATACAAACAAGTAAAAATCACTAGAATAGTAGAAGTAAACTTATCGAGTAATAGTTATTGTAATGTAATTAGGTAGTCATGACCCTTAAAAAGGATAGGAGTGTAAACGCCGAATCACTGACTGAAGACGTAATAGATACTACATCGTTAACACGAATACCACTATTTCATGAAATCATTTAATACAGTGGAAGATATCGATGCCAATTATTATACATGTAACGTCTCCTTTTCTATGATCAAACTTACTAGACTTCTTGCCGTGCACGCCGAATCACATTGTTATCAGCGAAGCGTGAAAAAGGAGTTGCGATTTAAAGTGAAGTATATAGCAGCCTTTCTACCCTTTTACTTCTGGTGAACGAACAAGAAAAAGATTCCTTCTATGAAAACATTATTCTCTTAATTCGCTGAAGGATGTTCGAACGATTATAGCGCCACGTTTCAAACATTACACATTCATGTTAGACCAATTAGCTGTTTGCACTAAGTACGATCATCACAAGTTCAGTTTAAGTTCACGACAGCTGAATAGCTAGACAGCAGGATGTCGGTTGAGGAAATGATTATTATCCTCTCTTTAGTACTGTATAACATACATTACTAGGTTAGGCAAACAACCAAAGCACCACGTTTCAAACTTTAAACATTTCGTGGTCAAATGTTTGCACTAGGCCCAACATCACGAGTTCATTACTTCAGTTTAATAACAGTGCCAATTGCAAAGAACCGCACAGCAGCAGCACGCTTCATACACTTCGTACTAGTAAGTAAACAATGCAAGGGGCGGAGCGCAGTCCACGTGGATACTATAACGTAGGGGCGGGGGGGGGGGGGGGGGGGAATCTAGACTTGCGCCTGGCACATTGACTGGGTGGCTTATGAATATGCATTTCCCATCTTGAACCGTGCGCTTCTCGTCGTGGGCGGAGAGATCTGACTAGTCTGCTATTCAGACCGCAAAGTGTTCAAAGAGTGAAAAGACAAAAGTAAAAGTATCTCTTGCAAGAGATTATGCCAACAAAATGCAAGTCGGAAAATAGCAATGATGTGTACAGGTAGTGACCAACTATTTCGAATTTCAGAGAAGAGGAACTGGAGGCGCACTCAGGTTGGTGTTTGAACACTGGCTGTTTTGGATGTTATGATTTAACCAAGGAACTCGACACCTGAGAGCGAGAGTATTTCTCTAGTTTATTGGAAAAATCACGGGAAATTTGTAAATCTCAACCAAAAGAAAAACAGAAAAAGCTCATCATAATGGGTTATTTGATATGAATCCAAGAGAAGTCTAATGTAATAAATTTGATTATTTACATGACACGAATTTTCCTCTTATGGAATATTCTCTTTCTCTTACACGCAAACTGTCATGTATAAAATGTGAATCATTATGTATAATTATGTATATACAAGTCCTGGCTAGAACCAATGTGTCTCTATGGTTCTCCTAGTGCATCAACGATTATACTAGGTGTTACAAAAACATTTCCCACTTTTTATCCTTAATAGTTCAAAAACTACACATCAGTAAACACTGACATTGATATGAGCAATAGCTGAATAGTGTACAATTTTGTTGGAGGCAATTTTAAAATGAAAACATGATTCAGTTTCATTAAATCAAACATTGATTTTTTCAGTTAGGTTTCAGATTTTTACTCTATTTTCAACCCTCGGTACAAAACTTTAACTTTGCACAGAAGTCAATTGGTGTGTATGGGAGTGTGTAGTTGACACCCACACAATGATCCTGGACAATGACCAGGATTTGAATGCTCCGGCCATTATTCATGAGGAATTCCACTTTTACAGCTAGTCTTTATTCATTTTGAAATGTGGTGTATGCAAGCATATGGAAACATGTGCTTACTTTTTTCATGTGCATGCATTTCACCCTTTGAATGAACTCATACTAGCAGTGCCCAGGGCAATCCATCATGAATAATTAATAAAGCATTCATGTGCCTTGGAGTAGAGCTCTGAACAGGTGGTATCCATGTCCATTGTTCAGGGTCATTATAAGTACACACTCACGTATACATCACTAGTCCCTATGTAAAGTTCAGGTTTTGTACAAAGGGTTAAAATTTGACTAAAATCTGGAACTTAACTTTGAAATTAATCATGGATTTCATGAAACCGATAAAGGATTTCATATTCAAATCACCTCTAACTAAATTGTACACTATTCAGCTATTACTCATATCATTGACAGTTTTCTCTGATAGTTTTCGAACTATCAAGCATCAAAACTGTGATTTTTTTTTAAAACACCTATACTAGTACCAATTATTTTTGCCACATGGCGATCCTTGGTTGAAAACATTAGGCCTGATTAATATGATAATAGCAGATGGTTTAGTTAGAGAAAACGCCAATATGGCAAAAACACCCTGTTCTAAGTCTCCATTAATTCCGTTCTTCTTTGTCAAAGCGTATTCCCGTGACACTGACAACTAAACAAACAAGCATTTCCTGTTCTGTTTGTTAAATCGACCAGAGAGGTGAACTGAGTTGACCGCCAGCCATCGATTTTCCAGACACTTTATGATAGCATGAGCAATTGGAATAGAGACACTATACAGGTGTGGCAATACCATTATAAAAGTACCACTCACCTGTGAACAGGTGAAAAAACTCTGCCCATCCTACCCCTCCCTCCCTCCCTCCCCCTCTTGAGGTACTCTTACTCTGCTATACAGGCGGGCGGGAAGGGGGGGGGGAGGGGTTGTCACACCCTCAATTACATGATGCTAAGACATTATGTCATGAAAACAAAGATAATCTATTCTTTTCAATAGAAAATAGAAATGTAGTTTTCTTTTGTTTCTTGCTATGGAGTTGACTTTTCATCAAAATTCTTCTAAAACACAAAATCTAGTATAGGAACACAATAGTCCAGCTTACAGTATACTCTGCTGAATTTTTTAAGGAGATAATGTTATTACATCACTACGAGTGATTTTAATGATTTCTATGGCATATTGAAAGTAGTGCCGTACGTGTAATTCAGGTTCGGACAATAGCTATTGTAGCAATGAAATTGTAGAAACTAAATGATAAATTCACCCTCTAATATAGTTTGTTGCAAAACCATTAAATGATTATGATGAGAAGATTATTTTCACTCAACATTAAAAAAGAAAGATATTAGTAGATGTTCGGGAGGAAGTTTGCAGTTAGGAGGGATATTAAATTGTCGCTGGGAGACGATGTTTATCCCACGAAATAACTACAAAACGATCCATATGATACTGTCACTAAAAATCATAATCCGATATGTGTGTTTTTTTATTCTTCTTTTCATAAGCATATCTGGAGGACTTTTAGACTGTCTTTATAAGTAGGCCTATACGATCAGTCGACATGACAATCCAGTTACAAATTTGGCAAATGGGTCCTTATTGATTAGAGAGCATATGATTATCATAAGCGAGAAAAGTCTGTCGTTGTCAATGGAATAACACTCACAGTGTAGGTCCTAGTATCAATTTAATCACAGAAAATACAGTTGCAGTCCATTGCTGTACGGTGTTTGAGGCAAGAGCGGTACATCACTGTCTAGTTCGTAGACTATAATGAGCTTTCGCGACATGACGGGAAGACTTGAGTACACAGAAGCAATCAGCTGTGACAGTCACCGCACTACGTCCTCAGCAGTTTCGCTTTCCTGTGTGGACGGAGACGTTGCGACAAGATCGCTGATTGGCTGGCTCAGTGGCTCCCTCAGTCCTCCCCAGCATCGGGACCCAACGCTATTTTGACCAAGTACCGTTCTCGTTTTCTCCAGGACGGGGTGTTTCTCGGATTTGATCATGCGCAGAAGCAAATTTTGCACACGGCACGCTCAACTACCGGCTGGGTCGCTCACACGGTACACATACTGACACATGTACCGTGCTTACCGTGCCGTGCGTATTGGGAGTCGTGCCGTCGTCACTGAAGTATTACCAGAATCATCTGGTTTGCACACGAGCCAAATTCAAGTGCTTTTTGTGTACAGGTAGTGTACCGAGTGCAATTCTCAGCGAAAAACCCTATAAATTCACCACATCCCAAGCAGATTCACTATTCACCGAGAGGTAGTAAACCGAGTGAGACGAACGGCAGCCGTACTTCTACGTCGACGACAAATCTTCGAAGACGACGAAATTACGACGAGGAAGAAGCTCCCAAGAAGCCTACCGACAGACCGCTGAAGTGAACCTCAAAATTCTTCACCATGCCTAACTCAAAGTGTACGTGCTGCAGCTGCCAGGGTAAGTTTTCCTTTCTTTAGCATAACACACCGAAATTCGTTCTAAATACATTGAGTGTAAAAACCTGTATATTTTATTGCTCTTGCTTTAACAGCGAATGGCTCGCTTGAAACTTGTAGAAAATATAAATCAAATAAACTTATGCTATCAGCCATGTGATAGAATTAACGCCAGACTATATATATATCTTCACTTATAATAATGGTTTTCTTTCATTTGTACTTAGACGCGTGAATATCGGGGAAATATTGGTGCTCTGAGGGCAATGTTATAAGAGCAACGCACTTATAACCTTCGAATTTAGAAATGTCATGTTTTTTTTTTGTCAAAAGAACGTTTTTAGGTTGTTATAGATTTGTTCGTCAGAACTGCGACTTGGTACGATGTACAATACGTGTGAGTGACGCCGCGAGTTTCCGGGATGTGTAAACGTTCATGGTTATGTTTATTCATAAGGGGAGGAGCTTGAGCGTGGGAAGAAATTCACAGGGCAATAACATCACTTACCGGTACGTTGGTCCAATTAAGCGCTTAAGAATGGTAGACCTTCCTTAGTATTGTTTGCGTGTTTCCCTGACGCAATATTTTGATCTTTCTTTGTTCCATTTGATCTATTTGTAGAGGGAAGCAAGAACTGTACTGGTTGCAAGGGACAAGCTTGCTGCGAGACTGGCGATTGCTGTACTAGTGGACAGTGTGCGTGTGGAGCATGTGCAAGTAAGTTGGTATCAAGCTTTTCTCCCAGCTAGTATGTACATTACAGTGAATTTACTATCCTGATTTGTGGCGATTGATATGCATTATTGCACCTCACATCCACAAAAGACGTTCATCATTTATGATAGAGCCGTTTTTTCCCTTTTTGATTCATACAAATTGTTTAAACAGGACATAAGGTATAATATCTTAAATATTTTTTTTTTCATATCTTATTGTGCATCATGTCGCAATTGCGCACTGTTGTAACGCCATCATTATGTCTATTTGTTAACGCACTCCCTAGACCTGCATTTGAAAATGATAGATAAAAGAAATGGCTATACTTGGATATAATTTATAATTTTCTTTATGTTCATATTCTTGTGTAAATTCGTGTCAATGCTTTGTAACACTTCTGAATTGATATTATAAGTTGGGCCTATATGGATTGCATTTATAAATCATCAGTAGATGTTTTCATGGAGTTGGAGAAGAAATAATATTGTTCAACGTAACAATGAAAGGCAGCTTAGAAGAAATCTTACGTCTTATCTGACGTGGAATAAAGAGAAAAGTTGAGAAATTGTGTATGAAAACTGAATAGCCTTTTGCTGATATAGACGATGATGAGTAAATGTCACAATCAATCTTACTAAGTAATATCGCCCCCCCCCCCCTTCCCCCTCCAGACTCTGCATGCACTTGCTGTGACTGTGGCCCAAACTGCCAATGTCCTGCTGGAAGCTGTAACTGTTAGATCCTGTCCTCGGTAACATGGCGGCCAGAGGAGGATTGCGAACCAGGTATGGGACTGAAGCATTGAATTACAAAATAAAAACATCTTTCTTTTTTTATTTTATATTTGCTTTCTCTTACTTGATATTATTCAAGTATTATTGATTGATGTCCAGTAGTAATATTTTGGAAAAAAAAATCACCCCTTCTTTTAAAAGAAAGTACAGTATAGGCCTACTTGTATTTCCCCTGACTTGCCGTGGTAGCAAGCCCCACCGTGAGAAGTGTGCTCCGTGATTTTAGGACCCTAAGGTTGGTTATAGGAATTTAGGGGAAGACTGTCCCAACAGACGTAATTACATTTTACATGCATGTTCAGATTTTCGATGGCGTATAGACAGGCCAGATATAAACAGTGTAAATGAGCAAGGAAGATCACGTGCCGAAAAGTACCAACATGGTTTGACAAGCATGTAACATGAGTGTGATTTACAAAGGTTAACAAAATCTTTAGACTGACAAACACTTGATTTTGGGGGTAACAAAACACATATTAGGGGGATGGTATAGTTTTGATCGAGGTGGGGCTGCAGCTGTCAACTTAATAATGCGAAACAACTTACGAAATATGAGAGAGCATATACAATAAAAGAGGAATTCAAAGTTTATTTAATGAAAATCGGTTTTAAAATGACTGAAATATTCAAACTTAAGAGGACCTATTAGAAGGTGTGACCCACCTTATATCAAGACTTGCATTTGTATAGGCCTGACCTATAGCTGGCCACTTTCATGGACAGATACTATCTATTCAGAGAGACATTAATTGTTCCCTTATGTGACACTGAAACTTAGAAAAAGTGCAGTTTGTTATTGTTGTCTGTAAAGTTCATGTACAAAGTACAGGTGGAAAGATGAAGTTGTTTTTTTTTTCTTTCCTCACAACCAACATTGTACTCTGCATAGCTGACAGTTGTAAAATAGTAGCCCTCCAAACTTGGATTACCTTTTGATACACACTGTAATGTAGTGCATTACTTTATGCATTTTTGACAAAGATATATGCTGACGTCTTCTTCATTTTTCTTTATTATGTGCAGATAACCATCAACGGACCTCCTGAGCAGTCTGGTCAAGCTTATCGTCAATGAATATGACTGCCAGCTTGGAGATAACCTGACCACCAGTTACCTTGTGCAAGATTTGTGTTGTATTATAGTCATGTGAATAATGTAAAAAAGTTATTTTGTATGAAATGTATTAACAGTAAATTATTTTTTATATATATCTGAACCAATAACGAAAAAAAAAAAGAGGTGGTTTGAAAAAAAAGAGGTGGTTTGGAAAAAATACGCTCAAGGATTGGGACTTAAAGAGCTTTCGAGAAAATTACTATGCAATCTCTAATTTCGTCATAAAAACTCACTTGAGCAAGCGGTGAACTGCCCTGCTCAGGGATTCCAGTTGAGTCATCATAAGGTTTAAAGACACTTCGTTTCTTATAACTCACTTTTCGGTACACACTTGTGAATATGTAAAGAAATAAACAACGTAAACCCATGGCAATGCAGAAATTGGTCTGAATGGCATTTTCTAATGTGTGTTTCTAAAGGGTTTACTTTATAATATGATAGCTGCAATGAATGAACAGTACCAGCACTGTATATATATATATATATATATATATATATATATATATATATATATATATATATATATTTGTGTGCATGTGTGTGTGTGATACGTGTGTGTTTGCATAAAGCTGTCAGTACATGAAAAGAAAGATAAGTTATGACATAGGTATATTTCGACCATGGACCTAGAGGTAGAAGGTCTTGTGTGTGTGTGTGTGTGTGTGTGTGTGTGTGTGTGTGTGTGCGTGCTGAAGTAGGTGCAGAATGTCAGTGTATAATCGGCAGATACGAGGACGCTCCATGATAGAAGCAAATAGACAAAGATGAGGGCCTAGCTACTTAAAAGATGCATCGTGGTCCCAGGCTTGAGTAAAATATATATCTGTCTATATCTATATAATATATATATATATATATATATGTATATATATATATATATATAATAGATAGATAGATAGATAAGCCTACATAATGAAATATGAGGAAAGATATAACGGTGCATGGCTTTGAAATCATTGTTCCTCCTACTCCAACTTTGTGTGAGTGTATCTCTGAGGTTGTTTTCGGGTCACTTCAAAGCGCAATGTTTTTCCTCACACACGCAAATGCAAAGCTGTGTTGAGACAAAATGAATAGGTGAAGCAGCGGCTGCTGTGGAATTACTAAGCGGCTATTATCTGCATGCGCCTTGCTATGATGGTTATGATAATGTACATGTAATAATATAAATTGTACTGTGTTCCGAGACCTACGAAATCTTCCACCCGTCTAAGATGTCAGACTCACGCCTCAGGGATCTGCTTCACGCTCAAACAGATGACAAGCTTCTTTCCACTCCTCACAATGAAGAAACACGCACACACACACACACACACACACACACACAAAGCCTTTGATTTCCTACCGCCAAAAAGCCACAATTGGAGCACGTATTTAGTAGCAGCTCCACGGTTTTAGGCACGATTTGTTTTATCACAATTAGAACAACAACAACAAAGCAAATTCAGCATACACCCCATCACACATTTCACAGCTTGAAATGCTCTTTTTTTTTGCAATAAGCCATAATATTAAATTCAGTATACACCGCATCAAACATTTCAAAGCTTTAAAATGCTATTTAAAGGGGCCCTGAAATCCAAATGCATGTTGATTTGTGTTGATTTATGATACCCTCAACATCACTTTTGCGGTAAAAACGAATATCTAGAAACATTCCATATATTTTTAACGATTTTTTATTTTATACAAAACAAAACAATACAAAACAAAGAAATAGATGCTTTCCCCAAGGGTTGTTTGACGAACCATTCTGATCACCTGGTGTCGCTATGAGAGATCATTTTTTTTAACACGAATTCCATAAATTGTTATGCCAGGCGAACTTACCGCTACGCATTATGTTGCTTTGAATATGAGAGAAGTGCCTAACCAACTAAAAAAATGGAAAGGTCATTTACGAACTGGCTTATTACTGTTGATCCATAGTTTATTTTGTTAGAAAGACCAGTCCGAAAGACATGTATCCACGTCTTCCTGAGGAGGACTTTTGAAATCATCTTCCTCAGTCTCTATCTCTTCTGAGTCTGTCAGTGAAGATAGACCCTTTCCATTAGCCATCAGTATACAACAAGCTTCTAATGAAGTGGGTGGTGTGAAGAATAGAGCAGTATTCTCTCGGATCGCACGACTGTCAATTGCGCCAACTACGGCGATTCAACGCCACTCGGACAAAGCCCGCAGCAGTTGCAAAAAACCATGCAGTATAGGCGAATATACAAAATAAACTCACATGGTAAACTAAACGAACTCCACTTCTAATAGGGGTTTACAAATCAGATGAACTTCTTCTATTCCTATATTCCAAGTGGCTCAGAGATACCTAGAGCGGTTACAAGACATTTGCTCGACATGCGACAATTGTTCCGGTCTCATTTCCTCTGAGGACCCTGGGTCAGGGTTAAGGTTGTGATAGAGTTTTAGGTTTAGTTTGATGTGAGGATTAGGATTAGGGTAAAGGTTGTGTTTGTGGGTAGAATAACATTTGTCTTAGCGTGCAGATATTTCATGGAAGCCATTGTCGGAGCAAATGTCGTGGAACCGTTTAGAGGAAATACCCCCCCCCCCCCTAAGTTTAAAGGGACTTTACAGTTCTGGTTGAGGTGAGGATTCAGCTTTTAACGTTTTGCAAAATATTCAGAAATCACTCTATGAGATGTCAAAGAGCATACAATTCTAAGGGGTATCAAAAGTTTATTTGATGAAAATTGGCTGAGATATCCAAAAACAATGTGAAACAAAGAGATCCTAATAAAAGGCGTGGCCTGTCGCCTTTTATTATTATCACTTTTTTGAATATCTCAGCCATTTGAAAACCAATTTTCATCAAATGAATGTTAAATCCTTCTTAAAATTACATGCTCTTTCATATTTCATAAGAGGTTTCTCATCATCTCACTTAGGAATGTTATAAACCTGAATCCCCACCTCAACCAGTACTGTGCAGTCCCTTTAAGGCAGCTTTTTGTGTCCGCAGTGCTTTGTGACTGACAACGGAGATTAATGTTTTACCATCACTTGCTAAAATTTGTGTTTGCTTACTTTTATGTTTGGCACACCACACATAACTACACGTGTGACCCCTCCCCCGTTAATGCAGCATTTCATGAGCCCCATTCTGTCGAGTGATGTTATTTTGTTGTAATCTCTGTGACCGACATCGGAGATGGACGTTTGTACCAAGTGCAAAGTAAATATTTGTATCCCGTGGTGTGTGTGTGTGTGTGTGTGTGTGTGTGTGTCTTGGTTTTTTGTTTTTTAGGGGGGTTGTTGTTTTTGGCACACCACACACAGTTGACACGTCTCTGCACACGTAAAGATCGACGAAGATCGCACAGTCTGCAAAATGCATTGTTTCTAGGAACTGGCCGTGTGCAAAGAAAGAAAGAAAAGAAAATACCGCACACAGCATTATTTCACACGTTTAGGGACTCTAAACGCTACAGGTGTGCTTATTATCGGGCGCAAAACGTTTAGCCCCGTACGCAGACGAGAGATTTCCGTTTCCGTTAACCAAACTGAGATCAAATTAAAGGAATCAATTTACAGTGACTACCAGTAATCGAAACCAGTAAAACCGTATTTGCAGATAGATACAGGTTTGCAAAATGTTGTGAAGTTGACAGCATGTTAAAAAGGTAAACCATACCAAAAAAAGAGAAACACAATAATATTAGAAAATAGAAGTGTATAAACTATCATTTGAATCTAGTCATCATACTAGAAACATTTTACAAGGCAAGAATGCAGTTGCTAAACTATCGATAGAAATCGCTAAACTATTGATAGAAATCGTTTTTTTTTATAACATTTTGTGTACATAATATCTTTAGGAAATGGTAAGATAATAAAGTTGTTGGCTGCCCCATTGTTAAAATTAACGTTACCGTAGTTAACAAAAGCTAGTGTCAGTGCGGTACATATAAAGATATATTTATATACGGCACTGGCTAGTGTCATTTGGAGAAATATTCTCCTTTTGGAACTGTGTACTAGGGTCGGCAAACGACCATAGCTACACGTTTCGAACTTTACGCATCACGTAGTCGATAATGTTTCCACCAGGCTCAATATCACAAGTTCATTACTTCAATTTGCAGTAGTGCCAATTGCAAAGAGCCTCACAGCACGCTACATTATTAGTAAACAATGCCAGGGGCGGAGCGCAGAGCTCGTGTGGATACAAACGTGGGAAAAAATATAGTCCTGCGCTTGGCACTGCGCGACTGAGTGTAATAATATGCATTTTCCCCACCTTGAACAGTGGCGCTTCTCGTCGCGGGTGGAGCGATCTTGCATGGACTATGAACGGAGGTCTTTCTTTGATCCGAACTGCGTCACCCCCACCTGATTATGTGCATCTTGATGAGTACATTCAGATATTTGGACAATGACGATTGTGTAATCGTTCATCGTCACTGACAAAAGAACAGTTTGTACCTTTTCAGACTTAACTGCCTTTGGAAAATCGACAATGATGGGGAGCAGCAAACCTCAAATCATGACAAATCTCGTGTCACAAAATTAGTAATTACTGAAGTGGACGTTAGTGGACGCGCATGTAACGTTGCTAAATGGTAAGACATACATGTCGTCTACCATTACTGTCAATGTGCTGCGAAATGGGAAAAATTAGATTAGAAATTACTACCAACCTGCCGAAATACTTGCTTTCTGTCGTAATGTACGTGCATTTCGCAAATGAAATTAACTGAGCGATGCCGGGTTCTCAATGTATAGTATACAACTGCACATATATTTTTCTTGATTTAAGAGAGTTATTATCTTCTGCGCATGTACTGTTTGTAGGTATTACAAAGCCCTGTCTTGTTTTTACTCCAGGCTGGCTGTAGGTGATACACGATGAGATCAAAGCAGGAAAGCATCTTTAAAATGTTATTGTGACACTTTTCACAGAAACAGGTGTTTGAATTAATAAACGAGCGACGAATGTCCATGTGTGTAGGTCCATGATCTGAATCTCTGGTTATTCAGACCGCAAAGTGTTATTTTTAAGAGTGGAAAGACACGTTTTTCATAACCAGCAAGCGGCTATTCCAACAAATACTAGAAAAATAGTACTGATGTGTACAGACAGAGACAACTATTTGACTTTCAGAGTCGCCAAACTGGAACAACAATCTAACTTGATGATTGAACACCAGTTGTTTATCATTTTATAATTTATAAAGGAACTTGACACCTGAAAGCGGGTATAATTTTCTATTTCCTCGAAAAAAAAGAAAGAAATGAGGCGAAGTCTGTAAATCTCAGAAATTGATAGAACTAATCATAATACGTCGATCGTTTCCCATGAATGCAAGACACACGTACACTAATGAAATAACATTAATATTTATGCATAACTTGCATGGTTGTGATACTAATGTGACTAACAAAAGACATGGCGAGGAAACATGCAAATTATGCTCGTTCTAGGGGAGGGTGCATTCCAATGTCTTTTGTTAATCATATTAGTACTTTATCAATGATTGACAGATGAGGTCACAACCAGAATCTTGGTTTGGAAGGTTTTTGTGGGTGTATCCAAGTATTCTGAAGAAATATAGAAGAAATAAAAATATTTGGATTGTTTCTAGATATCCGTTTCACCTTTAAACCGAGACAAGTAAGTCTGCGTATAAAATGTAGGTCCTGATATCATTAAATAATCCACGAAAACACATTCCGCAGTCCATTGCTGCCCTGTGTACGAGGCGAGAGCTGCACGTCACCGGCTAGCTCGTAGACTGCGATTCTAGCTCTTTTACCGTGCCGTGCGAATTTGATAAGAGTCGTGCCGCCGTCACTAATTATTTTTTGCAATCATCTCGCTTAATGCACACGAGCCAAATTCAGGTGCCTTTGTAATGGCTGGTGTACTGAGTGCAATTATCAGCCAAAAATCCTTATAAATTCCACCACATATCCACCATGTTCAGTATTCACCCAAGACTCCGAGTTAGGTTCACGGCAGCCAAACGGATACGAAGACGACAAATCTACGAAGACGACGCAGAAAACTACGAGGAGGAAAAAGCTCCAGAGAAGCCTACCGACACAACCACTGAAGTAAACGTCCAATTTCTTCACCATGCCTAACGCAAACTGTACGTGCTGCAGCTGCAAGGGTAAGTTTTCTTTTCTTTCGCATAACCACACCGAAATTCATTCTAAACCCACTGAGTATGAAACCTGTGTAGGGCAACTTTTAACTGCTCTTTGGTGTGCGTCTCGCCTGAAAGTTGTAGAAAATGCAAATCAGAGACTTGCATCCCTTCATCAGACTGTACGGTGCTTTACAGTACACATTGTACGCCATGATAGAACGCCATGATAAAAGGCCAGAACGCTGCACGTACACAAATTAGGTTTTCTTTCACTTGTAGTGGCTCTAATGTCGGGGAGACAATTCTGGACTAAGGACCATATACTAGTAACGCAATCATGGTCTTAGAATCTCAATGAAATATATTGATGTTGGCTTTTTTTGTGTGACAAGAATGCTTTAGATTTTAACCTAGAATTGCGACTTCGCGCGACGTACACCAACGTAGTGAATAACGCCACGAATTCCGTGGATAGTTGTGCAAACGCACGTGGTTATGTTTATTCATGTTATTATTGTGTAGCTTCATGGTTTATTCATGAGGGGAGGAGTCTGTGCTTGAGAAGAACTTGACCGGGAAAATAACGATACATCACGTACAAGTGCATTGTTTTGAAAGGAATGGTAGACAGTATTATGTTTTGAGAGCTTCACTGAGGCAATATTTTGATCTTTCTTGATTCCATTCGTTTATTTACAGAGGGAAGCAAGAACTGCGCTGGTTGCCAAGGAAAAGCTTGCTGCGAGACTGGCAGTTGCTGTACTAGTGGAAAGTGTGGGTGTGGAGCATGTTCAGGTAAGTTGGCATCAAGCTATTCTACCAACTAAGTTTAGGCCTTGTCTGATTGTCTACAGTACATTTACTTCCATGATGTGTGCCAATTACCAATGGTATAAATGCAACCTTCATAAAGGATTGCCACCATTAATGATAGATCTAAAGATTTTTTTTTTTGTCTTTTGATAATTTAAGACCTGAGGTTCATAACTGAAGTGTTCCATATATTTTGTTCGCATCTTATTGTGCATTGCGTCGCAACGGTACACTGCTGAAACTCCAGTTACAAGTCTATTTGTTAACATACTGCCTGGATGTGCATTTGAAAATGATAGACCAAAGAAATGATTGTACGTGTGCTTTGCCTTGTGTTCTTATTATGTAAATTCAATGCTTTTGACACTTGTGAACGGATGCAAGTTGAGCTTATGGATATTGCCTTTCTAAATCGTTACCAGATAAGATTTTTCATATAAATTTTGGTTTTTTTTTTAGTTGCAGGGAAGAAATCGTGCTACATCACGTACAGTGTAAGGGAGCAGAGAAGAAAATCTTTGTCTTATCTGAAATGAGAGTGAAAGAAAATTTGAGAAAATTGTGTTCGAAGACAGAAAAGAAGCCTTGTGTTGCTCTAAAGCCAGTGATGAATTTTAACAAGCAAACTTACTAATACCGCCCTCCCCCTTTCCCCTCCAGACTCTGCCTGCAAGTGCTGTGACTGTGGCCCAGAGTGCAAATGCGCTGCTGGAAGCTGCACGTGTTAGATCTGACCTGTCCTCGGTAACATGGTGGAGGAGGATTGCGAACCAGGTATGGGACTGAAGCATTGAATTACAGAATGCAAAATATCTTTTTTAAATTTTGTATTTGCTATCTCGCGTATAGTCGATGCCGACTAGGAATATTTTGGAAAAAGTTTTCTTTTCTTTCTTTCTTTTCTTTTTTAATAAAAAAAGAGAAGAAGATATTTGTACATTTCCTGACTTGCCAGCCCATGAAGAATTGTACCGTGAGAAATGTGTGTGCTCCGTGATTGGAGGACACTAAGGTTAACTTGGTTCTAGGAATTCTGGGGATGACTGACCCAAGAAGATTTATTACATTTTACATGCAAATTCAAATTTTTGATGGTGCAGGCGGTCCCAATTTAAACAGTGTAAATGGGCTACTAAGGCAGAAAAGGACGAATATCATGAGCAGAATTTGTAGATTGACAAACACTTCGATTTTTGTTCTGCCTTTTATCTTCTATTTTGAGAACCTATTCATTTTGGTATAACAAACGGGTGATATTGTTTTGTTCCAGTGTTCCACGTCTTGCAAGTTTGGATTTTCAGTGGAATACTGTTTTCCATCGTTATGATTATTCACTATTTTTTTTTTTTTTGCCATGACAAAGTGCATGTTTCTTTTTATGACATCATTCGTGCATATACTTCATATTGTATCTGAAAAAAAAAATGCCCTTATCAGACGAATGAAAGACAAATCAACAACTTGTACCGCTTTGAATCATGTTTTGTTTTTCTTTTTTGATGATGGAAATAAATAAACTATTGAATTGAATTGAAAAAATGAAACCTAGAGCTTTCACGACCTCATACTAGTAAAACACACATGAAACACTTTTCTGACCAATATCAGGGATGTATAGTGGTATGTTTTTAAGATTAGATACGAGGTTCATGCATTGTCAGTGAAATATATGATAAATATTGCACAGTAAGATCCTACATGCTCACTGATCAGCTTCCATGCTATAAGAAATTCTGTGTGAAATTATCCAGCTACTTTTCCTTCTTGTAATGCCGCCAAACTAATGGTACATTACTTTATCTATGCATTCTTGTAACAAAGATTTACTTTTGTCCTCTTCCTTTTTCTTTATTATGTGCAGACATCCATTAAGGAACCTCCTGAGCAGTCTGGTCAAGCTTATCGCCCAAGACTATGGCCGCCGACAATGGAGATTACCTGAACACCAGTTATCTTGTACGATATTTTTGTTGTATTATAGTCATGTGAATAATGTAATATTATTTTGTATGAAATGTTTCAACAGTAAACTATTTTTTTTATATGCAAACCAAAAACAAAACAAAAAATAAGAGTGGTTGGAAAGAATGTGCTCAAGGATTTCGAATTTGGACCTTTTTGAGAAAATGACCATGCAGTCTAATTTTGTGATAAGAATTAATTTCAGCAAGCGGTGAACAGCACTGCTATTGGATTTTTAACGGGGTCATTATAAGGTTAAAAGATACTTTGTTTCTGATAGCTCACTTTTCCGTAATCTTTTCCTAACATTGTTTCGAGTATGTAAAGAAATAAACCAAAACACAAGACAATGCAGAAATTGGTCCGAGTAGTATTTTCTAATGTGTGTAATTTAAGAATCTACTTAGTACGATAGCTGCTATGGAAAGCACAGTAATGGTTGTATGCATGTGTGCGTGTGTGTGTGTGTGTTTGTGTGTGTGTTTGTATTATATGTCTGTCAGTCAGTAAATGAAAGAAAGATGATGTGGATGGCGTAGGTTTATTGCGACAAGGTCGAGGACTTGTTGAGAGACTCTGCCCAACGTGCACAAGTAAAACAAAAAGTCAAGTTCATGTTAGTGCGTGTGTGTGCGTGAGTGTGTGTCAGATGACAGACGACAAGCTTCTTTTCACTTCTCACATTAAGATAATAGATGGACTGTGAAACAGACAGACAGACAGACACACACATACTAACGAAAAACTGGATTCCCTACCACCTAAAAAGTGACGATTTGAGGCGTGATGTGTTTTCATCAGAATTAGCCAAAATATTAGATTTAGCATGCATCGCATGGCACACTTTACAGTTTTAACTAAAACGCTAAAGCTCCTTACCGTGGAAGGGAAGGGGGATCCCCACCGATCCCCATATTCTCCCGACACTCCGGGCCGCGTTTTTTTTTAAAGACGGCACAGATTGGGGCATGGCGCGTGTTAAACCTATGGGA
The DNA here is from genome assembly GCF_964275005.1 of Diadema setosum. Lineage (NCBI taxonomy): Eukaryota > Metazoa > Echinodermata > Echinoidea > Diadematoida > Diadematidae > Diadema > Diadema setosum. The sequence continues at coordinate 5,384,667 of NC_092691.1, read as the reverse complement.
AAAAGTTGGGTTAGGGTTTATGGTTATGGTTAGGGTTAGGGTTAGGGTTAGGGTTGGGGTCAGGGTTAGGGTTAAGGTTAGGGTTTGATGGTTAGGGTTAGGATTAGGATTAGGGTTAGGTTTAGGGATAGTGTCCCCAATCTGTGCCGTCTAAAAAAAAACACGCCTCCGGGCCTTGTTCCGTCGCTTCGGGTGTCGCAGTCTGGGCGCCGTCCCTTTTTCGATCGTGCGATATTTTGCCAAATGCGACAAACCAAGAGAGGGCGCAAATTTTCTGACTGCAATAATCAGATCTACGCCAGTGGACGACAGTTGTCCACCGATGTCAGTGCTGTGGTCCTATCGCAATCCTCGGGTGTCACGCCCTCATACGGCTTGTCGCGTACACTGAATTACCGCTCCGAGTACCACTAAACCATAATGTAAACAGAGTCCAAAAGCTAGACTAGACTGCATCCCAGGTTTGACATCTTTATGTTCCAACTTTTCATTAGGGTGGGGGTGGGGGGGGGGGGTGTTCAGATTCTCACAACGGTACATAAGATCCCATTAGTTGATTTCTCTATGAAATATTTTCTCTTTTCACATGATTCCCATACATGTTTCAGAGAGATTGGAAGCGAATTTTTAGATTTTATGTGAGCTTTCGCTGACTAGCTGCCTTCTATAAGCTTCGTCAGACTGGCGTTGACTTGCCGTAGATTGGGTAATGGCAGACTAATGAGAAGAAAATGGGAATGTATATTGAAAATGTGTTATCGCTCCACGATATTACTTCTTGAAGATTCTTGAGCAGTGCTTCAGATGTATCTGAGCTTGACTTACAGTATGGTGATCATGCCTTTCCTAAACCCCCACACCACCAATAAACAAAGAAAAACAAATCAATAAGGAACCTACGGGGGGGGGGGGGATCCCTAACCCCCGTTCGCGGTAGCTCTGCCACTATCTTGAAATGAGAGATTCTGAGACAATTACTATTGATCTATTTTGTCTGAAAGACCAGTGCGGGTATCCACATCTTCTTAGGGAGAACAGTTGATATCATCTTCCTCAGTCTCAATCTCCTCTGAATATGTGATGATGATAATCATGGATCCTTCCCATGAGGCTCCGGTATACTCTGGTGTAAACGTCTGATGGAGTGTGTGGTGTAAAGAATACAGGCACTATAGGGCTCACACGGGTAAATATTTTCCCATAGAGACGTGTGTTAAAAGTCAGAATTTAAAAAAAATCTGTAAAAAAAACTGGTAGAAATGAGGTGTTTCATCTTCGGCAACCTGAAAAAGTGAGGTATGCCCTTTCATCCGTCAAATTCCAAGGGGGGTTCTTCAGCTGAAAACTCTGTCCAAGGGTTCGCAAAACCAGACTACGAGTTCTTTTTAATACTAAAAAGATCACATATTATTTTTTGGACCTGCACCCAATAGTCCAAGAGCATTAGTTTTAACCTGGACATTTTTGGTAACAAGCTGATTTTTTCAGGATAGGTCCAGAAAAATGTCTAGAATAACATACTAAAAGTCCTCATAAATCCTCTTTGAGCGTTTTCCGCAATCCAAGATGGCGTCCAAAATGGCCGCCATATCCAGAAATTCTTATAACTTTTCAACCAGAGAACCCAAATATAAAATTTAAATGCCTAAATATATGTTTTGAAGCATGAAGAACTCAATAAAACACATATTAAGAGATGTTGATGCACGCAAAAACCGTAATCCAAGATGGCGTCCAAAATGGCCGCCATATTTTGAAATTCTTATAACTTTTCAACCAGGTAACCCAAATACAAAATTTAAATGTCTAAATATATGTTTTGAAGGATGAAGAACTCAATAAAATACATATTAAGGGATGTTGACGGACATAAGTACCGTAATCCAAGATGGCGTCCAAAAAGACCGCCATTTCCTGATTTTTTTTCTCTCATAATTTTGCAAGTGGATTTCAACTGTACACCCTTGTAATGTCGAAATATACGTTTTGAGTCACAGGGAACCAAATATAATACTTATTCTGAGATTTTGAAACACAAATAAAGCATTTAAGCACTTCAGAAATCCAAAATGGTGTCCAAAATGGCTGCCATTTCCTGTTTTTCTCATAACCCTGCAACTACGTAACCGCGATGCGCACTTATTGAGACATAAGGAACCCAACAAAATACTTATTCAGTGATCTTGAAGCAGGTAAGTACAAATAAAACCACGTGAGTTCTTCGCGAAAACCAAATGTTGCCCAAAATGGCCGCCGTTTGTTTATCACGAGACAAAGATATTCCACATAATGTTCGAGATCCAACAACTCAGATGGCCTGGTGGTAAAGGTTCGCTTGGATGCATTCCCCCCCCCCCCACCCTTGGGGAAAGGTGTGACCTGTACAATCATTATTTTCCAAATATTCATCCTGAAGTCATTGAATTGCAATCATAAAAATGCAAAACGTCCCTCGCTCGGCCCCTTTCCATAGACTTTGTACACTTTTGAGATTAACACATTTCCGAATATGTCATCAAAAAGTGTGCACTAGATCTTTCACTTACAAAATGGAAAAGTAAGGGTAATTTGCCCTTCCTACAAAATCCTTCCACCGCTCACTTCCCCAATATAAATTAAATACCCCTTTGATTAACAATTCCCAAATATTGCATCGAATGTATGTAAATGATATAATTATTTTCATTTCAATTCAAGTGTAATAGCTCCCTGGAGTTGGAGGGGATGGGGATACTGAGACAATGAATTATCTACTCTTTAAGGATGGACAATCAATATAACACCAAAGGTGCACTAGGCCGGTTAATGATCATAGAAATGCCAAACTCCCTCCAGTCGAAAGGGATTCCCCCCCCCCCCCCACATCCTCTACCAGCTCATTGCCTTGGATATACTAGTCTTTATTCTTTATTCTATTCTTACACTTTTTAATAGAAACAACAATCTGGTATGTCATCAACATTGTGCACCATAAAACCCGTATATCTTGAAAGAAAAAACAAAAAACCTCCATTTTGTGGGAGGGTGCATCACCCTATACACTTCCCCTGCATATTTCCATTAGTAATATATATTTTCTTACTTTTAGGACAAAAACAAATCTCAGATATTTCACCAAAAGAGTGTGCTAAATCTCTGAATTTCAAATGGGAAAATGCCAAAATCTCCATCGTATGGGAAGGAGTATTCTCCCCACACACTTCCCCCTCCCCGACACTTTCCTGAATTCGTTCTTCCAGCGTTAAATAGAAAACAAATATCAAATATTTCACCAAATAGGTGCAACAGATCTGTAAATTTCAAGTCTGAAAATACGAAATTATGCCCTCGTGTGGAAGCGGGCATCCCTATGACTGCGCACTTCCATGATTACATAACTTTTTGTTCCTTTTTATGGAAACAAAAAATTAATATTTCACCAATATGGTGCATCAAATGTCTGAATATCAAGTCTGAAAATGCAAAATCTCCCCCATGTTGGGGGAGGGGATCCCCTTCCACCCCCTCCCATATATTGCCCATTTCCCTGAAAACTTCTTTATATATTTCCTACTCTTTGATGGAAACAATTCAATATCCTACCAAACGTTTGCACTATATGTTTCACTTTCGAGTAAAAAAAGAAGATCCCTCGTGTGGGAGAGGATTATTCCTCTTCCATGTACCAATAACTATGAGTGCCACATTCTCTGATTTCTATCTGTAATATAATTTTACCTAATCTACACGAAATGAATAGGCCACCTTAAGATAATTTAGACACTTTGTTTTAAGGTGGAGCAATACACTGCAGCAAAGAGATTCACTGTCATTTGATGAATTACACATTTTGTCGCACATGAAGAAACTAATTTTCAACAGTTATATAGCACAGACATCAGAAAGAATTGTTTTTACTTCTTGAGTGATAACTGACAGTTTCAAATGTAACTCACCTCATGGTAAACACCAAATGCGTTGGTAATAAAAAAGGGCTAGCACTAAATTTTCATTTCATGTGCTTGAGGTGACGAAAATGGAGCATGTGGTAAAAAGATCTAGTAGGCTCTCTGCTTAGCAACATATCTGATGGTGAATGTTTCTATCGAAACAAGGACACACTCCTTGAGTTTAACATCCAAATGTTTTATTTGTATACTTTACTCATAAGAACTATTTGTAAATAAAAAGCTTCTTATATACTATACTGACATCTATTTACATAATATTTTTATTGTGACATAAAATTGTGACTGCCAGCCATTTTGCACGCCATTTTGCATTTTAGGAAGAGCTCGAGCGGTTTAATCTGGACATGCGTGCGTCAACATCTCTTAATATGTATTTCATTGAGTTCTTTATAAATGTTTCGAAACATAGACACTTAAATTCTGTATTGGGTTGCCTAATTGAAATATTTCAGAAAATGGCGGCAACTTTGGATGCCATCTTGGATTACGGTACTTATGTCCGTCAACATCTCTTAATATATATTTTATTGAGTTCTTCATCCTTCAAAACATATATTTAGACATTTAAATTTTGTAATTGGGTTACCTGGCTGGAAAGTTATCAGAATTTCAAAATATGGCGGCCATTTTGGATGCCATCTTGGATTACGGTACTTATGTCCGTCAACATCTCTTAATATGTATTTTATTGAGTTCTTCATCCTTCAAAACATATATTTACATATTTAAATTTTGTATTAGGGTTACCTGGCTGGAAAGTTTTAAGAATTTCAAAATATGGCGGCCATTTTGGACGCCATCTTGGATTACCGTACTTGCGTGCATCAAAATCTCTTGATATGTGTTTTATTGAGTTCTTCATGCTTCAAAACATATAAGTAGACATTTAAATTTTGTATTTTGGTTCTCTGGTTGAAAAGTTATAAGAATTTCTGGAAATGGCGGCCATTATGGACGCCATCTTGGATTGCGGAAAACGCTCAAAGAGGATTCATGAGGACTTTTAGTATGTTATTCTAGACATTTTTCTGGACCTATCCTGAAAAAATCAGCTTGTTACCAAAAATGTCCAGGTTTAAGCCTTTTTTGACCTAATGCTCTTGGACTACAATCAAAAATAGTCCCTTCAAATTCCGTGAGAAAAGCTTTCATCTTCCAACCAAAATGCAGTTTGTAGAAGGATTCATAGTCAATATCTAAAGCTATTCAGTTATTTTACCAAAGTGCATTTGCTTTTGTAATAATTTTTTTATTCATTTATTTCAATATCTTTGGTACGATTTTGTGATGGGATCAGGGATATTCCATAGTATTATTTGCAAGTGTGAGCCCTATACCATATCTATTATAAAAGTTCATGATAGAAAATTATTCTCTCGACGTATTTCAATTCTGCCAATTGCCCCATCTGTAGGGCGAGTCAGCCTGACGAAGCCTGCAGTCGCATAAAACATGCAGCTGCCGTACGCAAGATTAGAATGAAACTCAGATTGTGAACCACAGGAAATTGACACGAATTCACAAATCAGATGAATCTGTATCTTCTTTTCCTCAAGCGGCTCTTTAGAGATGTTTAGAGCAAATTTCTTCACCTCCCAGTTTAATGCAGCTTTTCGTGTACGCAATTCTGTCGAATGATGTTGTTTTGTTGTATTTTTAGTGACTGATATCGGAGATAAACGTTTAATCATCACGTGCTAAAGAGTATACTTGTGTTTGTTTACTTTTTTTTTTAGCACACCACACTTATATAGCTACGCGTCTGCACACGTCACAGATCGACAAAAATCGCACATTCTGCAAAATGCATTGTTTCTAAGAACTGGCCGTGTGCAAAAAATGATATCGCACACGGCATTACTTCACACGTTTTAGGGACTCCGAGCTCTACGGGCATGCTTGTTACCTATCGGGCGTATTTTTCCTCTCTTTTCAGTCTGTTAAGCAGACGAGTGATTTCCGTTTTAATTCACCGAAAGGAGAGAAAAATCAAAATATCATATTCAGAGATGACGGACTCAAAACCGCCAGAAATCCAGAATTTTCAGTTGTGCCGTATTTGCAGAAAGTATACAGCTTTGCATATTTGTTGTGAAGTTGACTGAACGTTAAAAGTGTAAACCAAACAAAGCAGACACACGTCATAGCAAATGCAATACATTGCAGACTATCATCAAATCATACTGCATATAATCATCATACCTTTAAGAAAAAATGAACAAGGTGAGAATGCACAGTTGCAAAACTATCGATAGAAATCGTTATTTTATAAAGTTTTGTGTACGTATTTTGAGGAGATTAAGTTTAGATGATGAAATTGCTGCTTGTCCCACACCATGCACTGACGCTAGAATACCATTTGATGAAAACATTATAACACAGTCTGTAGGTGATATCAATTTATTTCAATACATGTAATGTGCCCTATTCTACGTTCAAATTTGATGAACTTTCTGTCAAGCTAAACTGTACTCTTTGAATTTACCTTCCACGTGAAAAAGAGTTGGACTTCTATCCAAGTAGCAGCCTTTTTACCTTTTTTATTCTGCTGTACGAAAGGGAGATCTTTCCCATGAAAATGTTTCTTATTTCACGGTTTGGGTCTTCAAACGACTTCAGCGCCTCGTTTCAAACGCTACACATTTCGCTGTCTAAATGTAATGTTTGCACCACAGGTTCTGATCACAAGTTCATTCGAGTTAACAACAAGTTACTGTAGAATCAATTGTGGATATTACTATTCTATCTCTGGTAATGTATACCAAATGGCTCCACTCTTCAAACTTCACAAGATCATGTGAGTTATTTTTACATAACGTTTGCACCAGGTTCAACACCATGAGTATAAATTTAGTTTACCACAGCTAGCAACCATGCAGTGAAATGCAATGTTATAAATGAAGGTATTTATGCATTTTTTATTTCTCAACAATGTGGCCGTGTTGTAAGTGTATCGTAGCTGAATAATGTAGGCCCTATATGTTTTTTTTTTCATGTGTCTACACCTCTTTATTGTATTTTGTGATGTACAAAGGGCCTCTGAGAATAACGCTGATTGTATCCAGAGCTGTCAGAGCTTCCCTAATGAAACGAAACAAATAAAAATGAATGAATGAATGAATACATAAACAAAATGAATAAATACACAAATAAATAAATAAATAAATAGATAAATAAATAAATAAATAAATAAATAAATGAATGAATAAATAAATAAATACGTATAACTTCTTATCCTCTCTTTGGTACTATATATTTCATTTTATTTATTGTTTCTGCATGGCGTACACATTGATTCATCATTATATCTACTTTGCACATGAGAGATAAAGAAATCATAGAGAATACAGACATAGAGAATACAGACAATAAAATAAATAAATAAATACGTATAACTTCTTATCCTCTCTTTGGTACTATATATTTCATTTTATTTATTGTTTCTGCATGGCGTACACATTGATTCATCATTATATCTACTTTGCACATGAGAGATAAAGAAATCATAGAGAATACAGACATTACAAGGAGAAATCAATCTACCATGCAGGAGGATCCCTAATAAGTCGAACTTAATATTTTGGGAATGATTAGATACACAAAGAAATGAAATATAGAATTTGATAAAGTATCTGAAGATATACAAAAAAAAAGCTATTTCACAAAACAAACATTAACGAGCATGCATGTATACAGATGATGCAAAAATGGAAGATGATGAAAAAGAACAGGGGAAAAGAAATAGAAAAAAGCAAACAAACAAAACCCTCCTCTTTCACTCTTCAATATGATACAAGCAGGTGCGTTCACCCAATTGGGCGAGGCAACCGAACCAGTCACCAACATGAGAATGTATAGAGAAAATATTCCGTGGCAATACATTATTTTCATGTATACTAGGGCGGGCAAACGATCACAGCTCCACGTTTCAAACTGAACACATTTCATAGCTTACGTAATGTTTGCACCCCAAGTTTACTAACAGTGCCGACTGCAAAAAAACAAAAACAAAAACAAAAAACTCACAACAAGCTACTTATCAATAAGTGAACAATGCAGGGTGCTGAGCGCAGTGTTTACGTGGATGCAAACTTGGCACTAAGACTGGGTGTCTTACGTAATGATTTTCCCAATCTTGAGCCGTGCGCTTCTTTGTTATGGTGGAAGGCTCTGAGTAGTTTGCTATTCAGACCGCCTAATAAGAAAGAGAAGAAATACAAATGTGTGTAATAAACCAAATGATTGGTGTCATTCTATGATTATCCTAATCAATTTAAACGGACACCCACTGCAAAAGAAAACCCAAACAAAAACAAAACAAAAACAAAAACAAAAACATAGATAGATCGATAGAAATCGTTATTTTATAAAGTTTTGTGTACGTATTTCGAGGAAATAGTTAGGTGATGAAATTGTTGCTTGTCCCACACCACTGACGCTAGAATACCATTTGATTAAAACATTGTAATAAAGTCTATAGGTGATATCAATTTCAAGACATATTGTAATGTGCCCTATTCTACGTTCAAATTTGATGAACTTTCTGTCAAGCTAGAAAAAAAAAGAGTTGGAGTTCTATCCAAGTGGCAGCCTTTTTACCTGTTTTATTCTGCTGTACGAAGGGGAGATCTTGCCCATGAAAATGTTTCTTATTTCACGGTTTGGGTCTCCAAACGACTTCAGTGCCCCGCTTCAAACGCTACACATTTCGTTGTCTAAATGTAATGTTTGCACGAGATTCCGATCACTAGTTCATTCGAGTTAACAACAAGTTATATACTGTAGTATCAGTAATAAATTGTGGATATCATTACTCTCTCTTTGGTACTGTATACCAAATGGCTGTACTCTTCAAACTTCACATTATCATGTAATTTTTTTACACAACGTTTGCACCAGGCTCCCCATCATGGGTATAGATTTAGTTTAAGAAATGAATAAATAAATATGAATTACCGCTTATTCTCTCTTTGGTAATATTTATATTTCATTTTATTTATTGTTTCTGCATGGCGTACACATTGATTCATCATTATTATGATATAGCTACTTTGCACATGAGAGATTGAGAGATAAAGAAATCATAGTGAGAGAATACAGACATACAATACAAGGAGAAATCAAACTACCATGCAGGAGGATCCCGTTAAATAAGTCGAGCTTAATATTTGGGGCCTGATTAGGTACAAAGAGAAATGAAATTCAATATACAACTTGATAAACTATCTGAAGATATACAAGAAATTATTTCACAAAACAAAACATTAAAGGGCATGCATGTATACGGATGATGCTAAAAAAAAAATGAAACTAATGAAAAAGAAAAGGGAAAAGAAAAAGAAAAGAAAAGAAAAGAGACATACGTGAAATAAAGATTTCAATATGTGATATGATAGAAGCAGGTGCGTTCACTCAATTGGTCGAGGCAACCGAACCAGTCACTTACATGAAAATGTATAGAGAAAATATTCCGTGGCGATGCATTATTTTCTTGTATACTAGGGCGGGCAAACGATCCCAGCTCCACGTCTCAAACCAAAAACATTTCATAGCTTACGTAATGTTTGCACCCCAGGCTCAACATCACAAGTTTACTAATAGTGCCGACTGCAAAAAAAAAACAAAACAAAAACAAAACAAAACATCTCACTGCAAGCTACTTATTTATAAATGAACAATGCAGAGTGCTGAGTGCAGTGTTTACGTGGATGCAAACGTGGCGCTGAAACTGGGTGTCTTACGTAATGATTTTCCCAATCTTGAGCCGTGCGCTTCTTTGTTATGGATGGAAGGCTCTGAGTAGTTTGCTGTTCAGACCGCCGAATATTTCATAATAAGAAAGAGAAGAAATACAAATGTGTGTAATAAACCAAATGATTGGTGTCACTCTATGATTATCCTGATCAATTAAACGCACACCTACTGCAAAAAGAAAAAAACAAAAACAAAAACAAAAACAAACACATCGGTGTTAGATTTAACATCATGGGACCGTGTTACATCTAACTCCGATCAAGTGTCAATACAGGACCACACCCATAGGTGTAGAAAATGATATAAAGTTGTGATGGTGTTTAAAAGTGTTTACCTTGCACTTCGTGTGTTAAGTTGACAATGTAGCTGGTCATATATAGACACATTTTGATACTGCGCTGGTGTTAATTCAACAATGACACCGCATGGTGTTGACTTAATATTGTTGATATTGATGTCAATGGTATAACACCCACCCATGTGTCAATAGGAGACCACAACAATCGGTATTACTGTGGTGTAAATGTGTTCACACCATTACTTTTTTTTTTCAAAAATCAAGTGCTTTATTGGAAAGTTCTTGGTCGTCTTGTTGAAGTTCAAAATAAAAAAAAAAGAGAACAATAACTAAGTAACAATTCAAAACACAATTTTATGTTTTGAAGTGACACCAGGAGGTGTTCATCTAACACCACAATTGAGCACCAGAAATTTAACACGAACTCGTTGTTTTATATTTAACACCGGAATTAAAGCTTTGGATACAGCTTTGGAAATTGTTGTGAAGTTGACTGAACGTTAAAAGTGTAAACCAGACAAAGCAGACACACGTCATAACAAATACAATACATTGCAGACTATCATCAAATCATACTGCATACCTTTAACAAAATTTGAACTAACAAGGTGAGAATGCATAGTTGCGAAACTATCGATAGAAATCGTTATCTTATTAAGTTTTGTGTACGTATTTTGAGAAGATCAGTATCAATACTTATCAGTATCAATACTTTGTTCGCTCATTTCAGCAGTGGTGCAACATGCGTATTATCGGTACCTCTTTGTGTATAATGTAATAAAAATTGACAGATTTTTAGATTTTGACAATATAATGATACTTCATAATGGTCCAATATAAAAAAGAGGGTTTTATTATCGACCGCATTTTCATCCTATAAATCAATAACTATTCAGATAATGTTCATATTATTTCCTATAATCAAAAATAATCTGTCAAATTCGGGAGTTATCTCTATGTCCGTATACATGCTTTGTGCTGGTTCTGTTAAAATTCTTGCACAGACTCTGACTATTTGTGTGTACGCTTCCTACCTGTGCTGTTTATGTATTCTATGTTCTTCATTATGTTGCCAGAAATCTATGTCTATGTGAATTTGCCTACTCGCCGTCCTATCCGTGAACCCGGGATTGTTCGTGCTTCCCTTGTGCCAACATATTTCATTCCTTTACAAACTCGTCAGTTGACATGCCTTCATATACTTTATGACTTTCCTTATGGCTAATCGACTCAATGCAGCATTTGATTCCCTTGATGATGATGAACTCTTTGATTTGTTTAGACGCTCCCCTTCGGAATTAAGTCGGAATAAGTTACATTCGTCTGCTTTTTTGATAACCTTATTACCAACAATGTTAATACATCTTCAAAAGATATATATAATGATTTTGATTTTGAATATGACTCCACTCAAACTCCTTCTAAGTATGTCACTGTTGATCAATTTAAAGATTCTATAGATAGTTTTTCACAACGCACATTTTCCATGTTACATCTAAATATAAGAAGTATTAATAAACATTTTGATGAATTACAGATATTATTAGATAATCAAAGTAAACATCAAATTTCAGTAATAGGTTTAACTGAAACATGGTTATCATCTCATTTGCCGTATGCATTTGATGGTTATGATTTTATTGTTAATAACAGAGTGAACAGGACGGGTGGTGGGGTTGCGTTTTATTTATTTCAAGAATTTGAATTCAGTGTTTGTGATGAATTGAATATTATGAATGATATTCTAGAGTCCCTGTTTGTAGAAATCTTTATTCCTCAAAGTGAAAATATTATAATTGGTATTGTTTATAGACGCCCAAGTTCAAGTCCTAAAGATTTTTTGGATTGTATAACAAACTTATTAAGAAGCCCTTTTTTATTAATAAAATTATTTTCATAATGGGTGATTTTAATATTGATTTGATTAAGAATGATGACAATACATATCAAGAATTTCTTAAAATGTTTTTGTCAGCCTCTTTTTTTACCATTAATTAACACGATAATGTTAAAACGATAATGTTTTTGCTAATTCTGTGCAGATTTTAAATTCTTCTATAATTTTATCTGATATTACTGATCATTTTCCTATTATAGCATGTCTTGACCTTAAACACTGTGTTAACAAGTTTCATTTTTCTTCATCCAGACGTAGAGCTACACCAGAAAATTTGGCTAGCCTTGGTGCTAGCTTAGACAGGGCTTATTGGTCTAGTGTTTATGATAATGATGATATAAATGCATCATTTGAGATTTTTTTCAGGGATGATTAATGAATATTTAGATGAATATATTCCTACATTAAAAGATAAGTCAGTTAATTATAAAACTTCCCCCAAATTTCCATGGATTACAAAATCTCTTCTTCGTCCAATAAATAAGAAAAATCGGTTATATTATAAATTCAAAATGAAAAAAAAAAACTGAGCAGTCAAAAAATAAATACACTTCGTATAAAAATATTCTAACGAAGATTATACGGTTGGAAAAGAGAAAATATTATATGATTCAGTTAGAAAAATATAAACATGATATAAACAATACATGGAAGGTGTTGAAGCAGGCTATGAATATATCAAAAAAGAAATCAAATATTGCCAAAATAAGACATGATAATAACATTTGTTACGATCACACTTATATAGCCAATATTTTTAACTCTTATTTTTCAATGATTGGAGAGAATTTGGCAGAAAAATACCGCAGTCAAATATACATTTTTCTAAATTCTTAGGTCAATCCAATTCCAGTTCTATTTTTCGTTCCAACAACAAAATATGAAATAATAGATATTGTTACTGCAATGAATAACAAGCGAAGTGCCGGTTATGACGATATCAGTAATTTTATTCTAAAGGGAATTATATCTTCAATTGCTGACCCACTTTCATATATTTTCAATAAATCCATATTAAGTGGTGTTTTTCCTGATTTTATGAAAATAGCTAAGGTTTTCCCTTTATAAAAAAAAAAGAGATGATTCTGATATAAGTAATTATAGACCTATTTCTCTGCTTTCATCTTTATCTAAAATTTTGGAAAAAATTATATTCACAAGAACAACTAATTTTCTGAATATTCATAATGTTTTTACAAATTCTCAATTTGGGTTTCGTTAGAAACATAGCACCATTTATTCCCTTTTAAAGCTTATTGACCACGCTGCGCATACTATTGATAATCACTCTCATCTTATTGGTATCTTCCTGGACATCTCCAAGGCTTTCGATACAATTAATCATGAAACATTACTTTATAAATTGTCTCATTATGGAATACGGGGGAAGGCCCTGGAGTGGTTCAGGAGTTACCTACAAATCGAAAACAATACGTATCTCTGAACGAGAACAACTAAGGTTTGATATTCATTAAATGTGGCGTCCCACAGGGTAGTTTATCAGGACCTTTACTTTTTATCATTTATATTAATTACTTTTGCAGATCATCTGACATACTCTCATTCACACTTTTTGCTGATGATTCAAATATTTTCTTTTCTCACCAAAATCCAGATACTCTTGTACGCATCGTTAATTCCGAATTGAAAAAAGTAACTCAGTGGATAAGAGCTAATAAATTATCACTTAATCTCCAGAAAACTAAGTATATGCTTTTTAGCAAATGCTATAGAAGCTTTAGGCACAGATATTATTTTTGATGACTCTCTGTTAGAACGAGTATCTCATATAAAATTCCTTGGTATCACAGTAGACGATAAACTTTCGTATAGCAAGGCCGCATATTACTAACATTTGTACAATAATTTCACGTAATACTGGTATTATTAATAGACTCAAGTTTCATATTCCATTGTCCTCTTTATTGACGTTGTATTTTTCTCTAATTTTACCTTATCTTAATTACGGACTTCTAGCATGGGGTAGTGCCCATCAAACTTTACTAGATAAACTACTGTTATCACAAAGAAAGGCTCTTCGTATTATTTGTGGAGTCCCGCCACGTTCCCATACAGAGCCATTATTTACTAAATATAAGATTTTGAAAATCAAAGATTTGTATTTTTTCAGCTTAGTCAGTTTATGTTTAATTACAATGTAAATGCACTTCCCAGTATTTTCAATTTAGTGTTCAAACGGAACCAGTCTTTTCATAATTATCCCACTAGACAATCTAATGAGTTTCATTTACCCCTCCTGAGAACTTTATTGGCTCAGAATACATTTATATACACCGGTCCTAGATTTTGGAATTCACTAAGCTGTGAAATAAAAATTCCCCATCTTTGTATTCTTTTAAGCGCAAGTTGAAATTTTTTCTATTAAATCCTCTCTGATATGCTTTTTTTTTTCATTAGCTATAGGTTTCGTCAACCTCAAGGTCCATCATCTATCCACCAATCATTCAATCACTGAATTCATTATTAAGTAATGAAGTAGCCATCACAATCCTTGCACAGCTGCATGCAGCACCAACTCTATGAAGCACATTCTCAATCATCCCCTGTTCCATTTCCCTTGTTCAGCGTGTAGGCATTCTCTCATTCTCTCTTTTTCTTTCTTTCCTTCCATTCTTTTCATCTATTCTGGAAAGTTGTGTCATGTTGTTGTGTTTCTCCTGTTTTGTCCCGTCCTATCGTATATCATATTTGTGACAAGTGTTTGTAAATAAGTAATTCATAAGTTTTATGAGTTGTTCACAATATACACGCTTTGCTTTTTAGTGGACCTCTCAATTCTTTTTTTTTTCAACTGAAGCATGACTTTATATATATTTTTTTTTTTTGCCAGTGTGCACTCTTATGTTTATCGATATCATTTATCTATTGCAAAGGCAAATGTTTGTGTTTATGATGAAATTCCTGATTTATCTTGTGTTATGTTTTGTTGGAAAAAGAAGAATGAAAATAAATGAATTGAATTGAATTGAAATGAGATAGTTAGATGATGAAATTGTTGCTTGTCCCACACCATGCACTGACGCTAGAATACCATTTGATGAAAACATTGTAATACAGTCTATAGGTGATATCAATTTCAATACATGTAATGTGCCCTATTCTAAGCTCAAATTTGATGAACTTTCTGTCAAGCTAAACTGTACGTAATCTTTGAATTTTCCGTACACGTGAAAAAGAGTTGAAGTTCTTTCCAAGTAGCAGCCTTTTTACCTTTTTTTTATTCTACTGTACGAAGGGGAGATCTTGCCCATGAAAATGTTTCTTATTTCACGGTTTGGGTCTTCAAACGACTTCAGCGCCCCGTTTCAAACGCTACACATTTCGCTGTCTAAATGTAATCTTTGCACGAGGTTCCGATCACTAGTTCATTCGAGTTAACAACAAGTAGTAACGATTGTGGATATTATTATTCTCTCTTTGGTACTGTATACCAAATGGCTCCACTCTTCAAACTTCATATAATCATGTAAGTTATTTTTACATCTGTTTGCACCAGGTTCAACACCATGAGTATATATTTAGTTTACCACAGCTAGCAACCATTCAGTGAAATGCAATGTTATAAATGAAGGTATTTATGCATTTTTTATTTCCGCGATTCTCAACAATGTGGCCGTGTTGTAAGTGTATCGTAGCTGAATAATGTAGGCCCTATATGTTTTTTTTTTCATGTGTCTACAATATGTGTAGTTTGTGATGTACAAAGGGCCTCTGAGAATAACACTGACTGTATCCACTGTCAGAGCTTCCCTAATGAAACGAAACAAACAAAAATGACTGACTGACTGAATGAATGAATGAACGAATGAATACATAGACAAGATAAATAAATAAATAAATGAATAAATAGGTATAACTTCTTATTCTCTCTTTGGTACTTTATATTTATTGTTTCTGGATGGCGTACACATTGATTCATCAATTTATATATCTACTTTGCACATGAGAGATAAAGAAAGCATCGAATACAGACAAACAATACAAGGAGAAATCAATCTACCATCCAGAAGGATCCCTAATAAGTCGAACTTGATATTTTGGGAATTATTAGATACACAAAGAAATGAAATATGCAATTTAAAA
Organism: Diadema setosum; assembly: GCF_964275005.1. Classification (NCBI taxonomy): domain Eukaryota; kingdom Metazoa; phylum Echinodermata; class Echinoidea; order Diadematoida; family Diadematidae; genus Diadema; species Diadema setosum. The sequence goes on along the minus strand of NC_092691.1, from coordinate 5,368,664 downwards.
AAGTATCTGAAGATATACAAAAAAAAAAACTATTTCACAAAACAAACATTAACGAGCATGCATGTATACAGATGATGCTAAAAATGGAAGATGATGAAAAAGAACAGGGGAAAAGAAATAGAGAGAAAAAAAAACCCTCTTTCACTCTTCAGTACGATACAAGCAGGTGCGTTAACCAAATTGGTCGAGGCAACCGAACCAGTCACTAACATGAGAATGTATAGAGAAAATATTCCGTGGCAATACATTATTTTCAGGTATACTATACAGGGCGGGCAAACGATCACATCTCCACGTTTCAAAACTGAACACATTTCATAGTTTAGGTAGTGTTTGCACCCCAGGCTCAACATCACAAGTTTACTAATAGTGCCGACTGCAAAAAATAAATATCTCACAGCAAGCTACTTACTAATAAATGAACAATGCAGGGTGCTGAGCGCAGTGTTTACGTGGACACAAACTTGGCACTGACACTGGGTGTCTTATGTAATGATTTTCCCAATCTCGAGCCATGCGCTTCTTTGCCATGGATGGAAGGCTCTGAGTAGTTTGCTATTCAGACCGCCGAATATTTCATAATAAGAAAGAGAAGAAATACAAATGTGTGTAATAAACCAAATGATTGGTGTCACTCTATGATTATCCTAATCAATTAAACGCACACCCACTGCAAAACAAACAAACAAACAAACAAACAGACCAAAAAAAAAAAAAAAAATATCGGTGTTTGATATAACATCATGGGACCGTGTTAAATCTAATTCCGATCAAGTGTCAATACAGGAACACACCTATAGGTGTAGAAAGTATGTTGTGATGGTGTTTAAAAGTGTTTACCTTCTTCTTGTGTTAAGTTGACACTGTAGCTGGGGATTTTTCTTTTCTTTTCTTTTTTTTTTTTGGACACTGCGCTGGTGTCAATTCAACAATGACAACGCATAGTGTTGATTTAATATTGTTGGTGTTGATGTCAATGGTATAACACCCGCCCAGTGTCAATAGGAGACCACAACGATCGGTATCACTGTGGTGTAAATGTGTTCACACCTTTTTTCAAAAATCAAGTGCTTTATCAGAAAGTTCTTGGTTGTCTTGTTGAAGTTCAAATTCAAAAAAGAGAACAATAACTCAGTAACAATTTAAAACAAATTCAAATTTTACATTTTGAAGTGACATCAGAAGATGTTAATCTAACACCACAATTGAGCACCGAAAATTATAACACGAACTCGGTGTTTCATATTTAACACCGGAAAGAATATCGCTTATATGAGGACAGACAGAGAACAGTCATTGTGTCATGCGTAATCACGAAAGTCTAATGTCGGGATTTTTTTTCAGATATGAATTCGAAAGATGCTAATCTTTAGATTGAAATAAATGGAAATATAATAACTTTATTACAAGGAAAATATTTCGTTGAAAGAATTAAACGTAAGAAAACTGTGAAGGTTACTGCAAAAGTCTGCTTTACGGACACGTTTTCTTCCTTTTATGATCTCGAGTTTAAGCGGGTTACGGGATGACACACATCAAACAACTTTATAGTAACAGAAATAAAAAAAAAAAACAGCAGAGAGAACGAAATGTTTGATATAAAAAAATCATAGAATACACTTAAAATGACTCTAAAGTACACCAAAAATATATTTGAAACTTGAGATAATGTGTGGGGGAACCTACAAAAAATCAAATTCCTGTGGGGTAGGTCCTCAGAAAAACTGTCGGCACACACACACACACGCACAACAGAGAAATGAAAGGGAGAAAAAGGAAAAAAAAAACTGGAAGAGAAGAACTTCAACAGCTATCAACTCTCCCCAGAAACATTTTCCCATAATTATTGAAAAAATTGCGTTGTTCGCATTTCCGTTGCGTGTTTTTCGTATACAACTGGCTGTCGCGTCGTGAGAACTTCGCACAAACCGTGCAAGCACGTTTTTCGCCTTCATCGTCGGAACACATTTGGAAAATAACTTCTCCGAATGTTGGATTTGGCCACTGCCTCCTTCGCAAATCGTTCGCGCTCTCCTTGAACTCAAGGGCTGGTTAAGGTTGTTTCTGTGATATTAACGTGACTAACAAAAGACATGGCGAGGGAACATGAAAGTTATGCTCGGTCTCGGAGAGGGTGCATTCCAATGTTTTTTGTTTATCAAATTAGTACTTTATCAATGATTGACAGATAACCGAGGCTAGAGCCAGGGTTACACCAGAACCGAATTCCAAGTCCCGAATAAATTTGGACCAATTCTGCCCGAATATGGCCTAAATCGGATGGATTCCGTGGATTCGAAACCTTTTCGTCTCTGATTCGGGGAGCTCCCCGAATCAGAGACGAATAGGTTCCGAATAGGTCCCGAATCAGAGCAGAATCGCCAAGAATTGATCCGAATCAATTTTGGGCATCCCGAATAAAGCCGAATGCCAACCCAAATAGTGCCCCGAATCGAGCCGAATGTGGCCCGAATACCCCGATTACAGCCAAATAGAGCCGAATGACGACCCGAATATGTCGATCCGAATTGGGACGAATATGTCCAAATGCGCCGAAAACGCTATCGAACACGCCCAGAATCATCCGAATTGGGCTAATCGGGTCATTCTGGCATATTCAGCTCACTCACCTGTATTCTGCTGTATATTCGGGTAATGATTTGGATGGATTCGGTGAGGTATTCGGGGCATTCTGGGCAGATTCGGCTCTATTCGTGATATTCGGGTCTATGTGGCTAGATGATTCCGGCTGTTACTCCCCTAATGATACGAATAGGCCCGAATCTGCCCCGAATGGCCCGAAGGCCTCCAAGAATCCAACCGAATTCCATCCGAACACATCCCGAATATGGCCCGAATGAAATTTGTCGGGGCCACATTCGGGAGTATTTTGGAAGGTATTCGGCTGGTTTGAACATTTTCAAAACGAGCCGAATCCCTCCCGAATTTTCGCCCATTCGGGGAAGGAGAACAGAATGCTCCGGAATCCACCCGCATCTGATTCGGTTCCGGCGTAACCGAGGCTTTAACCGTGGCTTTAAGGTCACAGCCAGAGTCTTGGTTTGGAAGGTTTTTGTGCGTGTGCGTGTGCGTGTGTGTGTGTGTGTGTGTGCGTGTGTGGGCGTATCCAAATAATCTGAAGAAAAATAGAAGAAAAATTATTCAAAAATATATATTTTTTTCCGGATATTCGTTTCACTGCAAAAATGATGTTGAAGGTATCATGAATCAACACAAATCAACATGCATTTGTATGTCATAAAACCTTTCAGCGAGACAAGTCTGTCACGTGATAAACAGTCTTCCTATATAATGTAGGCCCTAATATCATCAATAATCCACGAAACACATTACGCAGTCCGCTGCTGCATGCAAGTCTAGTTCTATTTACCGTGCCATGCAAATTTGATAAGAGTCGTGCCGCCGTTACTAAACTTTTATTTATTTTTTTTTTTGGCAGCATTTGTTTTGCACACGAGCCAAATTCAAGTGACTTTGTGATGGCTTTACCGGTAGTGCGCTGAGTGCAATTATCAGCCAGAAATCCTTATAAATTCACCACATATTCACCATGTTCACTATTCACCCAAGACTCCGAGTTAGGCACACGGCAGCCATACGGATACGAAGACGACAAATCTACGAAGACGACGCAGAAAACTACGAGGAGGAAGAAGCTCCCAAGAAGCCTACCGACAGACCACTGAAGTAAACGTCCAAATTCTTCACCATGCCTAACTCAAACTGTGCGTGCTGCAGATGCAAGGGTAAGTTTGTTTGTTTGTTTGTTTTTTTTCGTTTCTCTAGCCACACATAAATTCATTCTAAACCCAAGAGTATAAAATCTGTTTATGACAACATTTAATTACTCTTTAGCCTGAAAGTTGTAGAAAATGTAAATCAGAGACTAGCAGCCCTTCATCAAGCTGTATCGGGCTATACAAATTTGTATGCCATGATGAAACGCCATGCTATAACGCTGCACGTATTGGGATTCCTTTCACTTGTAGTCGCTCGAATATCGAGGAGACAATTCTGGACTGAGGGCCATGCGAGGCGAGAGTAACGCATTCTTGACTTTAGATTTTTTTTTTTAAATATATCACTGTTTTTATAACAAGAATGCTTCGGGTTTTAACCTAAAATGAGGATCGAGCCATGCCCATAGATTTGTTCGTCAGAATTGCGACTTCGCGCGACGTACACCAACGTAGTGAATGACGCCGCGATATGTGTTGTGCAAGCGCACGTGGTTAATGTTTATTTGAAACATAAATTGACGTGGAAATAACATCACGTATAGGTACATTGGTCCAAGCGCTTTGAAAAGAATGGTAGACAGTATTATATTAACCATTGAGTGCTTCACTGACGCAATATTTTGATCTTTCTTGATTCCATTTATTTATTTGCAGAGGGAAGCAAGACCTGTACTGGTTGCAAAGGAAAAGATTGCTGCGAGACTGGCAGTTGCTGTACTAGTGGAAAGTGTGCGTGTGGAGCATGTGCAAGTAAGTTGCATCAAGCTTTTCTACCAACTAGGCCTTATCTGATTATCTACAGTACATTTACTTCCATGATTTGTGCCAATTGATGATATAAATGCAGCCGTCATAAAGGATGACCACCACTAATTATAGATCTAAAGATTTTTGGGCCTTTTTGATTGATAGATAATTATTGCAAGACCTGGGGTTTATATCTGAAGTGTTCCATATTTTGTTCGCATCTATATTGCGTCACAATGGTACACTGCTGAAACTCCATTCACAAGTCTATTTGTTAGCATGCTGCCTGGATATGCATTTGAAAATGATAGACCAAAGAAATGATTGTACGTGTCCTTTGCTTTGTGTTCTTATTCTTATGTAAATTCGTGTCAATGCTTTTGACACTTGTGAACTGATGCAAGTTGAGCTTATGGAGATTTCCTTTCTAAATCGTCACCAGATAAGATTTTTCATATCGAAGAAATATAATATAAGAAATCGTTTTACATCACAGTGATGTAGCATAGGGAGCATAGAAGAAAGTCTTTATGTCTTATCTGAAATGAGAGTAAAAGAAAAGTTGGGAATTGCGTTGGAAGACTGAAAAGAAACCCTGTACTGCTACAGCCAGTGGTGAATTATGATAACCAAGCTTACTGATCTCCCCCCCCCCCTTCCCCCTCTAGGCTCTTCAGCATGCACCTGTTGTGACTGTGGCCCAAACTGCAAATGTCCTGCTGGAAGCTGTAACTGTTAGATCCTGTCCTCAGTAACATGGCGGAGGAGGATTACGAGCCAGGTATGGGACTGAAGCATTTCATTACAAAATGCAAAACATCTTTCGTTTTATTTTGTATTTGCTGTGTCTTAAACATTCAAGTATCATTGATGCCCATTAGGAATGTTTTGGAAAAGTCACCCCCTTTTTTTTTTAACGAAGATATTTGCAAATTCCATGACTTGCTATGGAAGCCAGCAAGCCCACGGAAAAATCGGACCTTGAGAAGTGTGCGCGCGCTGTGATTTTAGGACCGTAAGGTTACCTTGGTATAGTAGGATTCCCGGGGAAGAACAGCCCAAGTGTCAAACTTTTCGCATTTTACTTTCAAATTTAACCAAATTTAAACAGTGTAAATGAGCTATGAAGATCACGTACTAGAAGGGGCCGACTTGGTTATGAGCAGGCAACACGAGTGAAATATACAACAGAACGGCTAAGCAGATTTTTTTTTTCTTTTTTTTTTAGATTGACGAACACTTCGATTTTTGTCGTGTCTTTCGTCTTCCCTTTTGAGAACCTATCCGTTTAGAAAACTAGAGCTTTCACTAGCTGATATAACACGTATTAACACTATTCTGACCAATATCATGTAGTGGTAAGCCCCATGCTTTCAAATTAGGTACCAGGTTCATGCATTGTCAGTGAAATATATGAGAAAGATTGTAAATCAAGATCCTACAGAGTAGGGGCGAATCCAGGAAATCCATTCCAATTAACTTACAGGTCTCACAAAGTATAGAATCGCACTTGGCTAATTGTTCATAGCATGAAAGACGATCGCTCTGCAATGGCGGGTCGGGGGGGGGGGGGGCGCACCGGGCGCGCGCGCCCCTCTATATTTTTTGTTAAAACAAAATAAATAAAAGAAAAATGTGGAGGGGGGGGGGGGCTCGTGCTAATTTGGCATGATGTTATTATTCATAGGTATCACCCGATTCGTCAAGGTATACATGGACTCGATAGTGTGTGTGAAATTTGACACAGTCCCGAAAATGAAACCTCATCCACCTACTTTTCCTCATTATAATGCAATTAAACATTGTACTCTAATTAACAGAGATGTATTGATATCTTCTTCCTTTTTCTTTTCATGCAGATGTCCATTGAATTTCCAGAGCAGTCTGGTCAAGCTTATCGCAAGAATAAATAGCCGCCGACATTGGAGACATTGAACACCAGTCATCTTATACAAGATTTTTTTTTGTATTATAGTCATGTGAATAATGTAAAATTATTTTGTATGAAATGCTTCAACAGTAAACATTTTATTTCTATATAAACCAATAACAAAGCAAAAAATATTAGTGGTTGGAAAAAAATATGCTCAACGATTTGGAATTTGGAGCTTTCGAGAAAATGATTGTGTAATCTAATTTTGTTATCAGGAAGCGGTGGACTGCACTGCTGTTGGGATTCTAACGGGGTCATCATAAGGTTAAAAGATACTTTGTTTCTGATAATTCCCTTTTAGTTGGTGCTTTCCACGCAATTCTTGTGAATATGTAAAGAAATAAACAACCAAAGTACGAGACAATGCAGAAATCCGTCTGAATAGCATTTTCTATTGTGCGTAATTTAAGGATTTACTTGGGATGATAGTTGGGATGGAAGCCAAGCTCTTGTTGTGTGTGTGTGTGTGTGTATGTGTGTGTGTGTGTGTGAGGGTAGGTGTGTGTGTGTGTGTGTGTGTGTGTTTGTTTATTTGTTTATATCTGCAAGTTAATGGAAGAAAAAAAATGTAACACGGGCGAGATGAGGACATGTGAGAACACGGGAACAATGGTGTAGGTTTATTTCGACAAGATAGAGGCCCTTTGCAAGGGACTCTGCCAAAAGTGCACGAATGAAATCTAGATCATGATGTGCATAGTGTGTGTGTGTGTGTGTGTGTGTGTGTTTGTTTGTTTCGTCATAACGCCATTCGTACAAAGTCAAATATCACAAAAGGAAAAGAAATCCTTCTAAATCTAATTTGGCAATGTAACTTTTTTTTTAAACTTTCAATTCATTTCTGCCAATGACCAAAAATTAATTTTTCCTACATCTACAAAACGGCATCCTTGATGGCGCATCATTTGTAGGTTTTCGTCAAACCTATCCATTTATCTCCTTTAATCATTGGGTGGTTGAATATCAAATTCGAATATAATGAAATTGTGTGTTTTTTTGTGTGTTTGTAGATTATTTTTTTTTTTTTGTAATTGAATTAATGAATGTGTGTTTATTTTTTTTTATTGCCCGCCCGGTGGAACTCCATGAAAATTAAGATAACAACAACTATCAGAGTGAGTGTGGATGATTAGTCGAACCAAGCCGAAGACTCGTGCATAAATATATGAAAACGAATCTGGTTGAAACAGCCCAAATAAACATAATCAACGTTAACAACTATCACCTTGATAATCTATCCAACCTCACCCTCATTATGTCAAAATGCAGTACAGGTGCTCAGAAGAATTTTCTGACTATACACCGCAAATTTCTTTAGAGCATTAACTTAGCTCTATCTTTGAAATTTCAGTTCTGAAGAAGATAAAAAGATTTACAGTTTAGGGACTCTGAGACTTCAACTACCCCCTCCCCTCCCGAGATCATTTAAACAGTTTCAGATCCTATTACCATTAAGGTGGGTTCCCACTGCAGATCAGATCTACTCGATCAAGCACGACCAACTTATTTTGGCCTGGGCTCATCTAAAGCTACTTTGCAACACGACGCGGGGAAAGAGGAGAACGGTCAATAGCCGTCTATACGTTCGTGTCGCAAATTCAAAGCTCCATTATTATTATTGTAAGGCTCATTGAATGCTGACAGGTGCTGGTAGCAAGCAACCGTGCGTCATGAGATTCTCAAGTCTGGGACCATAATTCATTTTTTAAGCAGCAAAGATCTTCTAAAATTTTAGTCAAAGTTAATCACATTTGCTTCTAAGATAGCTGGATTGTCTGTCAATATTTGACGATTACACTCACATTCTGCACCTACTTCAGCTGCACACACATACACACACACACACACACACACACACACACACACACACACACACACACACACACCATGCACACCATGATCTAAATTTCATTCGTGCACAGAGACGCACACATACTCACACTTGTGATATTTTCATACTTGATAAGCTGAGTAACTTTGTATTTCAGTCTTACGGCTTTGACGTTTGAGACCTTGCCAAGATATCAGAGACTTAATCACAAGCGATTAGGACTGAAGAATCTTGAACTTGGGTTAAGTTTTGGGTGTTTTGTCAAGCTTGATGTTCATCTTCAACCATCGGTTTTAACTCTGTGACAGCATTTTATTCCTTGACCGAGTTACACCTCAGTTGAATATCCAGATATTACACACATGCATATGATGCCGACAAATCTGCTTTTCATTCATTCATGATTTTATTTTCATTTCCAATCAATATACATAGGTAATACAAACGTCAAATGATAACATACACTTATATCTTGTAACACATAATACATCTTGTTTCATTAAGGACTTGGTGGAAATGAAAATTGAGGGGTTGCTATAAAACGAACTTGTACAGTGCAGTCCCCTCACTTACTCACATTACATTACTACAATACATTAATACATAGCTTACAAAACTACAATACATGTACCGCACAAGTTAGTCATTGGAAGTATACACTTTTCATTACATCGATAGTAACATGTCATTGAGGCATACGCATTCACACACACATTACATGCTTACATTACACACTACATTACACATTAAATTACATTACATCAACAACATGCATGCACAATGCTTGCATTGATATCCATTATTGCCAGATTTGACTCGGTGTGTAATAACCTTAAACAGTTCCTGCATCACTCGATATAATTATTGAAGCACCGTTTAGAAATAATAAAGTCTTTTTGATAGCAATAATGTTAATGAAACCGCTCTCCTTTTACATACTTTGTTATAAGGTGTATAAATACATTGAGCTAACAAAAAGTCGAATAAAGTTATTTTAAAAGAAAAAAAAATCTTTTACCACCTTTTACAGTTACAATGGGCATAATACATTAATAACAAGTGAATAGAAATAGAAGAAACATATTGGTATCCAATCTATCCATTGAAACCCTCTTCAGAAACATCTTGTATCCTTCTACATCAGAGCACAGAAATAACATGATTATTGCCATGTTGATAGGGATGCACGGTGTCTATATTCGAAAACATAGTTGTTGTTGTAATTGTTTTCCTCCGCATATTTTCAATCCAAGAATAATGTGAATTTCGCATAGGACTGTTTGATTTCCAGATACGTATCGCAAGTCTTGTACAGTGCACTCCCGCTATAACGAACACGGTTATAACGAAATTCCGGTTACAACGAAGTAAAAATTTAGGCTGCAACATAATCAGCTCTATGTTTTTTATTGTTTATTTATAACGAAATTTCGATATAACGACAGAAAACTGCCGGTCCCTAGCACTTCGTTATAACGGGAGTCCACTGTACTCAATGCTTTTCTAATCTCAGGAAAATAAACCTTTTTGCATGTCAGCTATTATCGTGTGAAATTTCATGACAGGACAATATTTTCAGTCATTGCATCCTCTTGGCACGTTTTGCTAGTCTTCGCATGTATATGTACATTTGACATAGATCTAATGCATGGATTTCTGTATTAGATAGATAATCATGGTTGTATGGTGGAATATTCTTATCACTATAACCATCAATACCACAACGACATCTCCATATTTTCGGTCCCTCATCCACTTTCATCTGGAATTTAGTATAGACTTGCTATACAGAATACTTGTTTACAATAATATTTGTTTAATGGCCTCACTTTGGCTGGTCGCACGTGTGAGTCTACACATCACCGAAAACACGTGGAGACTTAGACAAATGAGGTTACATTTTTGAAACATTGCATAAAGAAATTAAAGTGCAACAATAAAGAGAAAAATCGCTGCTTACGTTCTTTAGTGTTTGATGAGCGATATAATACTGTTATATATCTACTGCAGTATCGCCTCGCTGTATATTCCAACCAACTGAACGAGCAGCGATCCGGGCTGTTAAGAGGAACATTGGTTGTAATTCAAAAACCTGAAATTAACAAACAATGTTTCAAATTTGGAAAAATTGCAAACGGAAACTTTCTTCTGTGATAAGATCACATTTTCGACGATATCAAGGTAATCATTAATTCTATATGTCTGTAACATTCATATATATTCCCTCCTGCAATGCTGGTTTTCTGTCAGCATTGCACGAGTCAAGTGTTTGGACCACATTTATATATATCCCTTCGCACATCATCGGTTCTGCTGTCAGAGACTGTGCTTTCGTTTCATTCATCCGTAGGTACAATTCTTCAGGCAATGTTGCTTTTGCGTCTACATTGCTTTCTGCTTTAGTTATGTCCACCTGCGTATCTGACAACCCTTGGGAAGCTGTTCTCACTGTTTCATTCACCCGTACGTACAGCTCCTTTCTAATCGGGCTCTCTGGGTCGTGGCGCTCACTGTCTTTACCAAATTTTCTCACATAATGGAGAGGGCTATCGATAGAACTTTCTATAGGTATCGGCAAATTGTATTCACTCAAGTCGAAAACGTCGGGGTGATATGATATGTTAATGGTTTCATTGTCCTTAGGTACAATTGGATCTAGCTGGAAATTATAAACATCTTCAGAAGGCGCGGCTGTTGGAGAACCTACATGTATATTGGAACAGGAAATATTTCCTTTTCTGTTAGAATGAAGATCAAGATTAAGTGTCGGACAGATAGATGGGTGAGCTGGGTGGTGAACATGTGCTCCGCCCCCGAGGGAGGCATGTTTGATGTGAACCTCGTCATTGTCTTTTAGGATACTTCTGGACATTTCAAAACTGCCGAATTGACACGACTCTCCATATTCGTTTTCCAGCTCACCTTTCGCATTTGACAAAGAGGAAATTCTGCAATCCTGCCTATAAGTACAAACACCGTCAGATCTTTTGGCGAAGTTTAGGGAATTGTAACATGTATCATCAAACAAGCGCACTCCACCAGGGAATTTATAGGCTCTTTCTTTAAAACAAGTGTTTCTATCAAGATCTACATCTTGGTAGCTACATTCCTCATAGACCTTTTCAGTTTGATCCAGTGAGGGGCTGACTGAGGTATTGATGTTCTGTGAAGAAAACGGGCATGGAGAGATTTCCTCTACCCTTGAGGGTTGGGAAACCCCCTTCTGTGCCTCTGCATTATCGTGGTAGATGTGATAAGAGTCCTCTTTATGAGCAGTGACTTCTCTGAATGAGTTACCAGGGTGGTGTGGGAGAGGGTAATTCGTTGTTTCGCCGTGGCTACCGGAAGCATTCAAGACAACATGATCGGCCGAGCTGGGACTGTGGTTCGAAGTGCCTACGGGATACATCTGCAATAGCTGGTTCGAAGCTTGTGAAGGCCTGTGTCTGTTTCTCAAAGAATAAGAGCAAATCGACAAATAACTGAAATGCAATTCAAATTTCTGAGATCTGGTAGTAAACAAAAATCATTGATTAAATCGATTTTTACAAACAAATTTGTAAGACCCAAAGTATGGAAATACGATTCAGTGCTGTAATATAATTTTACTAGACGACACTTAACATTATATTAATTCATATTGAGAACTCGTAATATTATAGAAACATTAAAAAAAATCACATTCTGTAAACGTGTAAATTTTGAATTCAATCATGAAAAGTATAATACCATACATTATTACCCATATTAAAGGTAGTTTTGCCGGGCAATTGTAGTTGGTATTTTGATTGGTCGGGAAACCACCAGCTTGCAGCGGGCAATATTAGTGGGTGTCATCCTTCTTCCGAGTTTCGCCATTAACTTCACATGTGAACACCAAGAAAATTTGTTACGGATGCCAGCAAGAGCTTATCACCTCGCTCCATCTCCCTTCCCCCTCCTTTCACACGCACAGACATTAAAGGAGACCTCCGGATGATTTTCAGATTATTACATTTGAATAACTATAAATTAGTTATACTGACGACAGAGTTTCAGAATTTGTGATGATTGGGATGAAGAATAAGAATATTTTCAAAATTTAGAACAAATTGCAATGAACAAGGATGATGACATGGCAGAGTCACCAAAAGAATGCATGAGTTGGGGCTCAAGGAAGCAGAACAAAAGAAGAAGGCATGCATAGATTATACACAGGTGAACTCGCAAGCAAGCGGTATTGTAATGGAATTACACTGCTACATTTCTGAAATATGTGAACCTCCTATGTCATCATCCTTGTTCAGTGTAATTTGTTTGAGGTTTTTCAAAGTATTGTTTCTCTGCTCAAGAACCAAAATGAATTCCAGAGATTTATGCATGGAGTTGTCGATTTTTGTACTACGTGATGTGAAATTATGAAAATCGTCTGGAATGTCCCTTTAAAGGCACTTGATACGCAAAATCTCACCTTCTCTCATGATGTTTGCACCACGCCACGGAGAAGATGGCAAGCGATATGAGAAAGCTTCCCAGGGTGTAGAGGCCTATTGTCATATCTATATTCAAACATGACCAGACACTGAAATTAAGTCTTCATCACATGGGGAAAAAAAAAAGAACAGTGCTTTGAAAAAGTGGAGAGAATTTAAACATTGTTAACATGTTCTCTTCATGATTTCTTAGTTTTTTTTTTATCATGACATAGGTATTGAGGTGAGACGGCATATCATTACCAAAGTACGATGGGAAACATTCTTTTTTATGTCCTACTGCGTCAGGACAGCACAATGATATAGGTAAGACATTAAACAGATATCAATCATCCTAAAAACCTATCATATTACAAGCTTATTCCCAAGCTTTCGGTCTTTTCACCAGGGCTGTGAAGTGATACATAAAATGTATCTTAAAAAGTGATACATAAAAAGTGATGAGGGATACATAAAATTTTATGTATCACTTCACAGCCCTGATGAAGGTCTTAAAAGAGACCGAAAGCTTTGGAATAAACTACATATATTTGATTTGATTTGATTTGATTTGATTTATCGGTTTCTGTATCATCATTGTACATGCACATTCATGTACATACATAAATAGAAGTTCACAGAATATTTTTTCTTCATTGCCTTTGCACTATGTACAGCAAAACGTACAACGAACTAGCTACGTCCGTGAATGCCCTTATCTTCTTGCTCTCTCTCTCTCTCTCTCTCTCTCTCTCTCTCTATATATATATATATATATATATATATGTGTGTGTGTGTGTGTGTGTGTGTGTATACATATTATTTTCAACCTCTGTCACACAATCCGTCAAATTAACACTCAAAAAAATCTGCGGATGATGCGGTTATTTTCCAAGAACTTAAAGAATTCTACTCTCATCATTAAAGGACACTCGTGAGATATTTTCACCCACCACTTTAAAAGGATACTGAATATCAAATGCAGTAACTGTATAGCGTAAACAGCTACTTTTACGTAATGAACATTTTGCAAGTAAGCCAATTATGGGCTGAGAATCATCTATGTCACCATGAGAGCAAAATATTTTCAACAACCATTGGATTTAGAAAGGAAGATTGAAGATTGAAATGGAAGAAATTACCTAGTCTCAGCGACTAATTGATAAATTGCCTTTCATCGACGTACAAATGCAAGTAATCATTGATTATTCGGTTACATCTCGTTATTCCGAAGGTTCGTTATTTCGAAGGCTCTTTAGTCCGAAGATTCGTTATTCCGAAGGTTCATTGTTCCAAATTTCATTCCATTTTTCAGATTAACGAATTTTCGGAATAACGAACATTCGGAATGACTCCACAAATGTTCGGATTAACGAACCCTTTTTCATTTTCGGATTAACGAACCTCTAGGTATAGGGAATTTGTGTGTTTCGGATTAACGACCCTCCGGAATAACGAACCTTCGGAATAGCGAACCTTCGGAATAACGAGCAGCACCCGATTAACCCGATTAATTCAGTGTTTGAGTATGAACAGTCATTATAAAAATCATGGGCATATACTAGAGTTGGATTGAGCACATAACCACAACATACATGTGGCTAGACGTCATATCCAATAGACTACCGAGCTTCAGTCCTTTGATGGTTATTATCCCTTATAGCAGACTGGAATTATTGATTTGATAGTTAAGCCATGAAGCTCACCGGAAGAAGTCGTTTTAACTCTCTTGTGCAATGTCGTCTGTTCTTCAGTGGACTGCCATTTGCCTATTCACAAGAAGAACAGCAGGTAGTTGATGGGTATACACATACACACACCACACACATGGAAATTAGATTGGTTTTCCAGGTATTTTATCCCCTTCTTTTTAATAGTTCAAACCTCACCACTTACCATTTACACTCAGAAAAACAAATTGGTATAATACCTATAATGCCTATAATGCACTTTATCTATTATATTCTCTTATAGCAGAGTCTGCACTTGTTGATCGACAGGTAAATGATTAAGCGTTTCAGGCTGATGACGGTAGTACATGGTATACTGAATTTAGAACCTCTTTGTTCAATATCATGGAGATTCATTCAAAGACAAACGAAGATATTTAAACGAAACAGGGGCGCGGATCCAGAAATTCCAAAAAGGGCGGGGTGGCACAAAAATATTTCTGGTGCCACCAACTACAAAACAAGGGCTTCAGCGCAATTTTCTGATGCCACTACATTCGAAAATACACTTTGTATTAGAGGGGGCGCACACACTATAGTCACTTTTTTTAAATCTTTATTTCTTTTATTTTCAGAAATATTAAGAGGGGGGCGATGCGCCCCCTCTAGATCTGCCGCTGACACATACACACGCACACACAACATGAAAACTGTAGTTCATATGATGACATATCAGTGTTTGTTTTACAATACTCACTTGAAGTGGAAACTGTAATTTGTGAAGATGTGCTGATTTGTAGATCGTGCCTCTCATCTGTAATAAATCAATTAGAAACACTTACCAATGGAACAAGTGCGACAAGAAATTGACAGAAATCAATGTTTTTGACAAAGTATCGAAATCTGAAACAGTAACGCGTCATTTGATTCGTTTTCTTGTGTGCACGGGAATCAAAAGGAGGGAGTCCCACAGGGAGTTTTAGAGTGGATAAGAGATGCTCAATGTGTAATCACTTTTGGTTGGCACTTCGCGGTTATGGGAATAACATTATTTCAAAGAAGACTCATTGTTTATATAGACAATAAAAAGTAGTCATAGAATCTAGTCTTACTTAAATAATTCATCGAATTATAAAATAACACCATTTGCGACATAGTAAAATAATACGAGCTCATTGAGCTCATTTAAGATGGGTACACCGCGGAACATAAAGGAACAAGGCCTAATAACCGTCTACATATCAAATCCTTTATCAAGATTTAAAAAAACTGTCTATTTTCTCTACTATCGCTGATAAGCTTTTACAGAAAAAAAAAAAAGTTTGCTTCCGATCACACTATATGACATACTGTAAGATGGTTTTGTACCACAGACCATTTGTTGCATTTTCGACTGCCCGGCAAGACGGGACTGACGCGTTCCAAACCGGGAAGAAAGTCGACCATCCAGGTAGTCCCGCACACTGCAGTGTCGCGCTGCCATTTATTACGAAGCCTTCACCACAAGTAAGAGTTATCTCGGATCCAAAGATCGTGATATTAGAATCCCAATAACCATCAGACACAGGGCCGGGGTGCTCACAAAAACCGACAGAAACTTTCGAAAAACAATAGAGACGTAACAAAACGATGTAAAAAAGATATAAAAAACACTAAAAATATTAATACACTAGAAAAAAAAAATCTTAAAAGCTGTTTACTTCTGCTGTCACAAATATGCCGATAAACGTCACAACAGTAGATTTTTTTTTTCTCAAATCCGGTGATAATATCGCCCAAGTGAATATTCGACCAATTACCCGTGAGATCACAAATCCCAACAGCGTGAAACATGAAGAAAGTGTGAATTTCTTATGAACTGTATATATATATATAATATATATGAAGAGTTTTATTGCCAAATGAGCTAAGCGCCAGTTTTAAACATCTTAAAGTAAGTCCATTATCAGATAGAGCAAAATTAAACCTTTCCAGTAATAACTCACTTGTGACATAACAAGAAATATTCTAGAAGTTAATGATTAAAAATATCCTGTATTTTCTTATCGACTTCTTTGTTTTTAGCAGCTTTAAGCACATATGTCTCAACTTAACAAGAATGGATTTAGCTCGTTTTGCAATAAAACTCTTCTTATTATATATATATATATATATATATATATATATATATATATATATATGTATGTATAAATTGCTCCAAATGAAAGTCCATATGAAATGAATACTCTTTTATTGCGCCTTTAGGTATAGGGAGAAAGTATGTAAGAATCTAAAGGTGGTGCTATACAATGTATTGTAAATTAGGTGCTTTTTTAAACCATCTTCAACTATCTTATACTGCGGAATTCGCAATTGCAACGAACTTACATTGATAGTGACGATAGCACAATCATGTTGAAGTACAAACAAGTCAATTTTGGGTTGTGCCAATCCCAGGAGCAGTGGTAAGTCAATAAAGGTGATACAGAGTCTGAAAACCAGTGCCCGGAACTAATACCAATACTAGTGACATGTTATCAACATGATGAAGCATAATGCTATTTACAGAGAACACTGAAAATGTAAACATTTTCTTGGAGTCATTTATAGGTCAATATCAATGGTTTTGATACTCACGGTTAAACAAACAATGGGCTTGCTGGCCGGTTTCTTTCTTGGTTTGAAGTGTCCAATAATGAGTAAAGCTTCGGCTAGAAATGAAGTTGGCATACTCTTCTGATCGATAACATACGCAATTCCTGTCATTAACAATAGCAATGTCATGGTGTCCTATTTTCCCTCTACAGGTAGACACACACTCTTCTTCAGAATTAACTATAGAGCCGGATGTATATAAAGTCTGAAAAGTGTGACGATTATCCAGGTAGCACCCGAGAAATCCAGGTTCTGCATACAGATACAGAATGAGATAATTATAGAATGCAGGTGATTTCTTTATGCTTAAAATTTATTGATCATTTCTTGTAATGTATTCCCCGTGACATAATCCACAAATAGTTTATAAATTCTCGATTCTTCGCCTTATGAAAACACCCTTAAAGTTAAGACTATTTTGCTTTCATTCAGATTTATTATCTTTTAAACAACAACAAATGAATAATAAGTGTACATACACACATCTATAAAGACATGATCTTTGAACGGAAAGAAAAATAGGCTTTACATCTGTTTCAGGACATGGCTGTAAGACGTGCATTTGGCAATCTTTGTTGAGTATAAATTTCAATCATTCTGACCCTTGTGAATGAAGTCAATGTCATTCGAGTTTTAAATGTACATCCACAGAGTAGAACAGGTGTGTAACATGAAATCGAGATTGCCTGTTAAGCCTATGTTGTGGAATTGGATATTTTTTCCACACTGTCGCAAGTGTTCTTATATATTTCACTGAGTGAAAGGCGATATGTCTGACATGTATATTTTTCGATAGAAGTCTAAGCTATAACAGTATTATATTCATGATTATACACATACACCTACACCTAAACTTGAACGTGAATTTATCATTCACGCACGGAAATTGAT